>NW_028280926.1:2192500-2405000 GCF_059751285.1 Brachycentrus maculatus
GAAATACCACTATTTCGTAAAATCTATTGTGACACGTGTTTCAATGCATTCCGCATCATTTTCAAACTAAGCTGAGTCGCAATTTTAGAGTTGTGTCCTTAAGACATTGAAGCTTGAAGAGGGGGTAGGAGATGTTTCTTATTTTTATTTATTTATTATTTTATTTTTGTTTTTTTATTTTTTATCAGTGGGAGCATAGACAATAGGGGGGAGGCTTTAGTTATTGTCATATTGTTAATTATGGGTTTATTATATATTTTTATGAACTTCTGTTGTTTCAAAATTATGCACTCAATCACTTTTCGTAGTAATAATTTTTAAGATTTATACATTATTGTTATTAAATTTGTGATCATTATCTATTAAATCACAGGTTTCTAAACTTTTTTAGTATATCCTATCAAAATTTCTTGTCATCTTACTTCTTAGCACTTCCATCTGTCTTTTTGGGCTTCTTATGCCCTGTAAAAGTCATCTAGAACGCCCACGAGAATAACGAAAATTACTGTATTAAATGGTTAGCGAATTGTCAGGTTGGGGGTCCCAGACTCATAAATTAGAGTTTCTCGGTTTGAATCTACTCTACCACAATTTGATACTTATTTTTGATAATGAGCCGCTTAAGCTCACAGAAATAGTATGAAATTAAAATATTTGTGTTGATAATAAAGACAAATTCTGAAAAAAAAATCTGAAAATTCTTAACATAATTAGTGTTTCCTGACTCTTGTTTTGAATTTTCTGGAAGTCAAACCATTGTATGAACTTTGACCGTCGCAGTTTACGCTAGATGTGATGGAACTTACTGCTGTCATCAGGCGTGATGGGCAGCAACGCCTCGGCGGCAGCGAGCATGGCCTGCGTGGCGCGCGTGTGCAGCGGGGTCGCGCCCTCCGTGCGGGGGGCGGAGCGCAGGGCTCTCAGCAGCGGGGGCGCCAGTGACCGCGCCCAGCTCGGCCCCAGAGACCACAGCCCGCAGAGCAACTGCGAGCACCGCAACACCACCTGGACAGACAATATTGCAATTTGAAAAAGTGGACAGAGGTGATGTTTGCCAGAAAAATGAATCATTCAAAATTAAAGTCAATCAATTTAAACTTTATCTAATAGATATAACTATTAAATTAAGACATCCTGAGCATGCTAGGAAAATGGACCAAGTAAAAATAAAAAATTCAATGAGTAAGAGCGTTTGTGCACTACACGGAATAACACAGAATTTTACCATCCGGCACGTAAGTTAGCGTGATAAAACAATGATTGGCTTGTGCTTTTGTCAATCTTTCTTCGGATCGGTGTGTGAACACGTTGCGCGTTAATTCAATCATGCTAAACTGTCGTAGTCGCTTTCAGTTTTCAGTGACGAATTATATAAACATAGATTGTAATTATGTAAGCGCAAACATTGTTTCATCTAATTGATTTTGTAAATTAAAAAATATATATATTATTGTGAGAAAAGTTGTCGGAACGCCATTCCACTGCTTTACATGGAAAAAAGCCCTCGTTAGATCTATTAGATAAGTTTAAATCAGTTGGTTAAATACATTAAAATAGAGTGTTTAAGTAACATTATAATAAAACAGGGCATTTTTTTTTCAATCAAACTAAAAGATTTAACTATTTAAATAAGCTTATGTCAAAAAAACACATACTGATGTGCCTTGTGAATATTTTTTTCTGTGAATTTGTTAAGATAAAATATATGAGTGCAGGAACCTTTGGATCCGAGCTCTGTAGGCAGACTCGGAAGTGATTGATGCAGGGAAAGTGCAGCATCTGGGTCGGAGGAGCGAATGGGAGGATGGCGCTCATGGCTTGCATCGTCACTGTCACATCCAGCTTCACATCTTCTTCATCTGGAATCATCATTATTTTGTTAGCCCATCTTCTCTAGTGGGTGATTGAATTAAAAAACCAAATAAAATAAGACTTCTTTACAAATAAATCATTATGTACTTAATTCAGATTTTGGATTCAATCAGATAAAGTTAATTTGTGCAAATATTTTTTTTTGTGTATTGTGTATTTTTAGCTTCTTATATATTTGACATTAAACCGTAGACTGGAAATAAATATGTATAAACTGAGAAAAGGTTACAAATACCATCCCGATCAAGTAACTGAAAAGTAACAGTTATCCATTGGTCACATCTTTAGTGTGATCTAACCCGAGAGCAACTAAATACATACAATACCAAATATTTTTATTTGATACACTGAGTTAATAATATCTTTGTAATATCACAATTTTGTATTCTTATTTTACGTTTTTATTAATAACAATATTTACCACACGCCTTTCAGTCAACACTTATCAACATACTCGTATTTACTATAAAATAACAAATGTAAATTTTGTAATACATATACTGAAATCATAAGCAGCATATTTTTATTTTTAGTAATTCTGCCAATTTCCAAAAAATAAATTAACACTTTGATGAGTATTAACATTTATTTAAATAAAAAGCCGATTTTTTATTTCAAATATATTATTAAGATATCGCTCACTCCTTTCAAGAACGTCATAAATCAAAAAACTTGATTTTTCAGGAGAACGTTTTTAAAGTTAAAAAATATAATACAATGTATTAAAAATAAATATCAACCCACTTATTGAACTTTTTACTGTGCAACAGATCTTTTTAGGTAAAACCTGAAGGTTTTTTCTCTATTTGAAAAATATTTATTTTACTTAAAAAAAAAATTAAATGATACCTTTTCTTCAAAATGCAAAAACAACACTTTCTGCCCTGTAGCGGGTAAATATTAACTTAAAAATATGCCTCTTTTGCTGGGATATAGTACATTTTTTGGGCATTCCGAAAACATGCCTAACTGAAAATTGACGATTTTGTTATTTATGACGTTCTTGAAAGGAGTGAGCGAAATATTTGAAACATACTAAATGATACCAAACATAGAGCGACAGAATCCACTACAGTTCATACACATAGAGCCACCTTGAAAGAAAACATTCAACTACCTCGTAAAATAATACGGTTATAAATAATACGTTAGAGCTATTTCTTCACCGGGATGCCCGCAAATCCGCAAAGGCCCTTTTTCTCTCGTACCTGTATTTAGTACGGGCAAAGGGTTAATAAAACAAAACCTTTTTTGGCAGCCTACAGCACTGAGGGTGTCCACCAACAAAGAGTCTACATAACTCGTGATTAGGTCATTCCAGTTGACAGGTGTCTGGAAAGGTTGACTCACCGTTCTTGGAGAGGTCGATGACCTTGGCGAGCACGCTCTGCATGAGCGCTCCCCAAGAGGCGCGCGTGTCGGGGTGCGCGGCGTGGCGGTCCCGCCCGGCGGCGCGCAGCAGCGCCACAGCCGCGCGCACGGGCCCCGCCTGCACCGCGCCCTGTTGCCCCGTCCAGCGCACCACGCCTGTCGTCAGGTATAGGATGGTCGGCAGGACGGCCACCGCGCCTGGAACGGAGACAATGCATTTGTGCCTGACGCATAGTTACTAATTGTCTTCCTCTTCTTCTTTTCATAGATCCTCAGGATCTGTTTGTGCGTCCACCTTTCGCTCTTGGGATGTTGACTCCCAGCTATCTCTCCACCTTTTTGGAGGTCTGCCTCGGGGTCTGCGTCCTTCAAGGTTTCCTTGAAGGGGGATACGTGAAAGTCTGTCTTATTATACTAATTGTAAAGCGATAAATTGAACTAAATATTTCTGTAATTCAACAGCATATTTTCCGAGTTATAAATTTAAAAAAAATATAACTCGGAGTTATTGATTCGGCATTACATAGTTACATATGTGCGTAGTACAAAATTTTATAAATCTAAAAGTGTGCATGCTTCTGAATATGAAGGTACAGGCAGCGACTCCTCATCATCAATATCGACCTTTTCTGCTGTATCCGTTAACCTTGCGTCACACAAGCTTTTGATAGTTTCTATCCCACACGTTGGAATATTGTCATTGAATGTAACCAAATAGAGAAAATTGAGAAGAATGTAAAACATCTTCAAACCCTTATCCGCACCCCAATGGTAAATCAGCCAAGGACAGGTCGTAAACCCTGTAATCTCTGCTGATATATGAAGGCTACCAACCTATTTTCGTCTATTGCCCCCTTAGAACTGGTGATGATTTATCAGCGCCCCCTTAGCAAATAGCCAAAATGTCTTCTTCTTCTTCATCTTGCTGTTTTTAGGAGGGATTGGCTTTCTGCGATGTCGATTCCCAGCTATCAACTCATCTCTTTGGTGGTCTGCCCGGGAGTCTACCATGGGGTTGGCTGTACAGTGCGATGTGGGGGAGTCTGGATGGTTCCATTCTCCTCACATGTGCAAACCATTGTCTCCTTCGTTGCATTCCCCACCTAACGACATCTTCGATCTCGCATATTTCCCTGATCCTGGCATTTCTTATTCTAAGACTCTTGCCTGATATGCTTCTTAGATAGCTTTCTGATAGCCGAAATGTGAAAATAAAAAACTCTAATCGTCAGAAATTTATACTACAGAGGCGGACAACAGAATAGGGTTCGTGATGAAGGTCCCACCTTGCGGGCTGCCCAGGCCGGTGAGGTGGGCCATGCAATCCATGACGCGCACGAGCAGCGCGGGCCCGTGGCGGCCTACGCCGGGCCCACGGGGCCCCGCGCGGGGCGCCTTGCCCGGGCTGAGCGCGGGCAGCTGGCGCACCAGCAGGCACAGGCACACCTCCAGGCAGGAGAACAGCAGCGACTTGCCCGGCGGCAGGTCGCCCGTGGGGCCCCCCTCCCCGAGCAGCTGGACTGTCTCCACCACCGAGACAGGGGGGCTGCCGGGGTCGGCGTCTTCGGGCGATAGCTCTGGAATCAAAGGAATTATTATATTGATATTTGATCATAGAAAGGGAACATGATAATAATAGATAAATACGGTTTTATACTTTCAATGAGGGTCTCAGGAGAAAATTAATTAAAAAAATTCAAATGTCTGTAGTATAACCTGTCATACACAACTCCAATTATCAATATTATTTCATAAATTATTTTGACAGTCACTTTGTAGTAAAATGTATCCATTTTTAGTTTAAGTTTTACTTAGTACATTATTTCGTAAAGAATTCCTAAAACTCATCCATCCCCCATAATTTTCATACGGTATTTGAAGAAGAAGAGGTATTCAAAATCACTAGTTCAACCTGTTGGGGAATAAGTTTCTGCAGAAAAAACTGTATGCAGGGAGTGAGTTTTTTTTTCTATTTTTGTAATTTTTTATCATATTCTAAGTCTATAAGCAATACATTTTTCTTGAATAAAAAAAAATTTTTGTACACCATTTATAGAATTATTTTTTCATGAGTTTTCTTTGACAGCTTCATTACGATAACGTCACACAAACTTTAGTTTAAGTAAAATGTGGTGAAAACAGAAAAATTAATCTTTTTGTGTAGTTTTAGTGTTTTAATACAATAACAGACGGCTTACTACTATCTGTCATTGTATTAAAACACTAATGCTATTTTATAAACAAATGTCTCCGGACTTTTGTTATGAGCGCGGCCGTTCATGTATGCCCATATTCCCTTGAGGAAAGTTTTGGATGACCATGTATGGCCACACTCCCGGACAGATTAAATTGTAGACTTGTTCAATTCATTGCATCCGTGTTTACCTTTGATTTTAGCTTTCATCCTGAGATCCAAGTCCTCCTTGGCGGCCGTGATAGTCAACTGGAGCACCTCCGCAGCTAGGAGCAACGCCTGGGCCCCTTCTTGAGTCAGCCCTATGCGGTGTAACACGTGGCATAACTCAATAGCCAGAGACCTGAAGAAAAAGACATCTTTATTTGTACTTGTATCAAAATTATTTAAAAGGAAGACATTAGATAATTGAAGAAGGATTTGAAACACATAAGTCAACAGTCTAAGTAAGAAAATTCACAACATTTTTGGGTCTACATCCATATCCATTATGAGATTTGCGAATTCAGAAAAATGCTTATTGACAAGACCGCTGTGATGTCTTTTAATTTTTAATTTAAAATTTCTCAATATTTCATATATTCCATTTTTTCCATTAATTCAGCTTCCGAAACTAGTAGTTGAAAATAAATACATATAATACTCAAGAGGTAAAAAACAAGTGCTTTTATTTACAATTTAATCATATCTTATGATTTTTGACATCTCTTCGTCTGGGCATTTACAAAATGCCCAGACTTACATATTCTTCTTCATCTTTGATGAGATGTCAAAAAATAATATGAAAATAACTCCTGTAATTGGAGATAATCCAGATTTTGTGAACAAGTATTTGGACACACTCAAAATGTTGTGAATAAATTATCTGGTCAAATTATAAGCTAAAATAATAAAAATGAAAATGATATTTTCTGGCGTTTCTCATGTGTGTGATTATAATCCAGGATTCGGACCTTACATACTAATAAAAGAGTTTCTGCTTAATAAAAAAAGCTTCTTTTCATCTTACCAATAGATGTCTCTAGTGAAGTTCTAGTGATTCAAGAACAATGTTTCAAAATTGGTTCATATATATATAGAACTTCCAAGAATATTTGGACACACAAAATGTTGTAATCATATCTTACCACAAAGTGAATGCCGAAACAATTAATAGAATACTTATATGCTTTACTATCACTACACATAGTTCTTTAAACAATGTAGTAAGTATCTGGGGGTAGGGCAGTGGTTAAGGGTTCATCATACAACCAAAAAAAGATTCAAGGAAATAAGTCGATGTAGGTTTGGTTGGATGGGTCACCTGTCTTTTAATAAGCGAGCTCTGTTGCTAGCTGTGTCCAGTAAGGTAGTCAACGCAAGCAGACATGTAACTGCGTTTTGCGGAGATGCATCGCGCGATGTGCACAGAGCTTCCATGCAGATGCCTGAAAAAATTAACAAAGGATATAAAATATAGCCGAGTAAATCAATGTGAATAAAGTTATGTAATTTTAGGAATTGAACTGACCAAAAAGAAGATGGAATTTCTCATCATCAGCGTCGAGAACATCGGAATTATTATTATCAGTCTTGGCTCGAACAGCATCATCAGATTCAGTTTCTTCTTTCCCTTCAATTGAATCTGAAAGAAAATGAAAAACAATTATTATAAGCATATAAATTAATATGTAATTAGAAGATGTTATACAATTCTTACTAGTAAAATTAATTTTAAAAAAGTGGTGTGTATATTCCTATAAAAAAGATAAAATTACATATATGAATTTATAAAGGAATGCATAAATTATATTTAACAAATGAATAATTAAAAAAAAAAAAACGAAGATAGAGGTATAGACGGTATAGTGTTTAAATAAAAAAACATTGTAGATAAAATAAAATAACAACTATATATATATTCACATATCGCTCACTCCTTTCGAGAACGTCATAAATCAAAAAACGTGATTTTTCAGGAGAACGTTTTTAAGGTTTAAAAATATAATACAATTTATTAAAAATTAATATCAAGCCACTTATTGAACTTTCTACTGTGCAACAGATCTTTTTAGGTTTAACTTGAAGGTGTTTTCCCCATTTGAAAAATATTTAGTATATTTAAAAAAATCATTAAACATACCTTTTCTTCAAAATGCAAAAACAACACTTTCTGACCTGTAGCGGGTAAATATTAAGTTAAAAATATGCCTCTTTTGCTGGGATATAGTACATTTTCTGGACATTCCGAAAACATGCACAACTGAAAATTGCCAATTTTTGATTTATGACGTTCTTGAAAGGAGTGAGCGATATGTTTTATTTGACCAGTGACCAGGTTTTGTCATTACCGACATCATCAGAGCAGTCTAATGATGTCGGTTATGACAAAATTTGATCATTGGTTAAATTGATCATATGTCGGGTTGTGGTCCCGTGGTTAGTGTAGCGGACTCCTGTGACATATTTTCTCGGTTCAAACCTACCCTCCCACAATTTGATACCTATTTCTAATAATGAGCTGCTTAGGCTCAGAGAAATAGTATGAAATTGAAGTACTTCTGTAAATCATAAAAACAAAAATACTTCTCTTTTACATCAATTTTTTTTTAATATACGAGGAAAAAACCATACAGTCGTTATATTATTTTATAAAATAACCAAGAAAAATCAGTACAAAAAAAATACATACCAGTTTCTCTAGTATGCTTGTTGAAGTGTAGAGCCGTGGCGTGCAGAAGAGCCGGCCAGACGTCGTGATAATGCCCCCGGGCGCCCTCCACTGTGTCTGCCGTATAGAAGGCTCCGCCATCGTGAGGTAGCTGAGATCCATATTCTGGAATTTCACATAAATTATTCATATTACACTTGAAAATTCTTTCAACCTACGAGTATATAGACCCGACGTATTTCAACTAACATCCCTAGTGCATGTTAGATTTCCGCTCTTAGAGTATATTTGTTCTGCAACCCCTAGTTGGTCTTCGGGTCGACAAAAATCGCATGTGTCAAACATTTTGTGTAGTTTCAAGTGTGTAAATAGTGCTATGGTAGTGACGGGTGGTATTGTTTGCATGCTGTGGTAGTGATTGTCCTGACGAAGAGATGGGTACGTCTCAAAAGCAGTAGACATGAAAATCTCAGTGAGTGGTTATACATATATATTAATATTACTAACATTTTTGTAAAACAAAATATAAAAGTGAAAATTTTTGTTCAAATTTTACCAAGTTAACTATATAATAAAGCATTTCTTCTTCAAACCCTTATGCATTACTTTATTTATTTATTTTACATACAATATGTCTTTGAAAACAATGTAGTAAGTATGTAAAAATCTCTTGTCTGTTAATTTACCTTGTATTTATAAGCAGGGTACAAACACTAAACGAAATTTTTAAAAAACCCCTTGTCTGCACCCAATGGTACATAAAGCACTTTGTCATACAGAATCAGTGTTATCTTGATCGTAAAGCAGATGAATGAGAGGTGATCAGCCCTACGCTTCAATTTACCTGGTGGCAGACTGAGTAGTGCGTGGTCCTTCAGAGCCGCATACCAATTTTGAGCGAGGTTTTCCAATTCCGGTTCAACCAACTTCAGCAAGCTCTCTCCTTTGAACTCAAAGTTCCCGAAATCGTCATTCTGCAATCCCTTCACCATCGTCACGTCTTCCTGAGTGGGAGAATCCACGTAGCTGTCACTTCTCGACAGTTCTATTTGGTTCCCGTTTGTTCCCATCGGTACATCCTCTAGCTGTTTGATGTTACTGCCGGGAGCACTACCATTGCTGACCATAGCAACAATATACACCTGGGAAAAGAGGGTATCTAATAGTTAAAAAATTTCAATACAAATATGTACAGTGATACCTCTATGTATCGTTCCTCGAATAATCGTTTTCGCGGATGTATCGTTTATTTCTTGGACCCCGAATTCATTTCATAGAAAAATAGATCGCATCAATCGTTTCTATCCACCATTTTACCGCATTCATCGTTTGAATTACGCTGCATATTTCAAATATTTTGTCTGTTTTTTTGCATTCTTTTCAATTTTCTCAATTTTGTACATTCGACGACAAAATTCTAACGTGTGGGATAGAAACTATCGAAATCTAGTGTGACCCAAAGTTGACGGATACAGCTGAAGAGGTCAATATTAATGAAGAGGACCCGCTGCCTGTATCTTCATTTTCAGAAGCATGCACACTCTTTGAAAGATTGAAAACATTAATATTATTTGCAAAGCCGAATATGTTCTGTTGGCTTATTGTCATTATTGACTTTCTGTTATTGATTGGGGGGACGGTATCTTTACTCAATTGTATCTCCTTGTGTATTGATCTCTTAATTCCGCATTCATTGTTTTCCCGCATTCACAGTTTATTTCATTAGGTCCCTTTAAAAACGATAGATAGAGGTTTCACTGTAAATATTATTTGAATATTTCAAAGCAATCTCACCTCTGCCCAAGCCTTCAATATGGCCAGCTTTTCTAATGTCGCTAGACTCTCGTTGTATAGCTGAGCCGAGTTATTCAATTTGGTGTTCAGTTTATGTAAGCTGGAGACGAGTAGCTGGTGAACCCTGGAACAGAAGAGTGATTCAAAGAAACTATAGAAAACTACTAAACAATTATGTTTGAAGTTGACCAATCCCCGCAAAATAAAGAGAGCCAAAAGATTATTATTGTTGCAATACTTGATTCGTTGATATAATTTATATTTGTTGATATAGTCTACCAGGCTGGAGGTCCCGGGTTCGATTCTCAAGAGGGTCAAAATAAATATTAGTGATTTTTTAGTCTAATATTTATTTAATATGACCCTGGACTGGTACCTGAAGCGGAAGGCTGATCAACTTTCCTTTGCGTTTTTAACGATCAAGATAACATTGCTTCTATACGATGCAGTGCCCTATACACCATTAGGGTGCGGATAAGGGTTAGAAGAAGAAAATATACCAAAAAAAGTTCACTGTTTTAGATATAGTTAGTTAATAGGTATAGTTCATAGAGACCATGGGACATAAAAAGAGGAATAGGCTGGCCTTAGAAAAGATGAGCCGGTGACAAAGTGGTTTGAAAAAGCCCAAACAAGAGAAGTCTGGAAAAAATTGAAAGAGGCTCTTTGGAGAGATGGCCGACAACGAAAAAGTAGGAGATTTGTTATACTTCTATGGTGAGGAGGCGAAGAATTTTTGCAAAGACAGAGTGGTGTGGCGTTCTATTCTCTCTGCCTACCCCTGCAGAAAGCGGCGTGATGGTTAGTTAGTTTTTTGTGAAGTAGTTACTGCGTTTGGCTGCCGTACATTAATAAAATATAAATTGCTCTTCCCTCATAAAATAGCCAAAGTACTAGAGCGAGGGTGGCCAACCCGCAGCCCGCGGGCCGCATGTGGCCCGCCAGGTGTCTACTTGTGGCCCGCAGAGCGTATCACAATTTTTTTCTTTTAGTGTACATAAAACCACCAAAAGAACATTCCATCGTGTGTAGTTCGTACCATACCCCATATATGGAAGTATCTCTGACAATTTTATGAAAAAAAATGTTTTAAGGCCCGGTAGGTAATTTCATTTCTAAAATCTGGCCCTGCTGCTGAAAAGGTTGGCCACCCATGTACTAGAGGTATCTTTTCTTTATTGGGTATACAATTTCTCTCTCTTTTTCCATGCCTCTAAAATAAATATTAAAAACACCAGTCATCAGCCAGTTGCTTTGCGATGAATAAGTGAATAATGGATTACCGTCTAAGGTCGTTGAGATCTCTAGCAACTCCGGAGCCAATCCATGTTGAGCAGACCTCGCAAGCGGCCGAAGTCACGTGTGAGGGTGTGTCAGGGGAGAATGCCGGCCTCAAAGCAGCACCAACCTGATCAGAAATATTGTCATATCACACGTAAATCTTCAAAAATCTTAATTAATTTATATGTGGAGGTTCTCACCAAAAAGTTACATTCCCAATATTGCACAAAAAAATACCATAAATGCGAATCAGTTTTGGTTACTGTATTCTATTGAAATCTTGATTAAAGTTGCAACAAAACGTGACCAATCCTGTGTTAAACCAATATGAAATCATTCAATCGCACTGAAACGTAACAATTTTACAAGCTAGAATTCCCAATTACTTAAAATCACTTATAATGGAAATGTAACGTTTTGGTGAGGACCTCCACATATATTGAATATTAAAATTAAACAGATTTTTAGGGTCTACTAAATTGTATTTTATTAAAAAACACATAAAAATAATATTTGTGACAATTGTGTCGCCTTGTTATGGCATTTTTAAAGTAATGTTTATTATTATGACATTAGTTTGAAAATAATGAGGTGAAACAACTGTCATAAATTTTAAAATTAAGTTTTTTTTTAAAAATAATAAAATACAATTTAGTAGACTCTAAAAAAAGGCATTTGATTTTATTACTGAACCGCTTCATACTTTTGAATGAGTCACGCATGTGCCTTTATTGCATTAATTCACTCAACCATATGCGTTTTTCAATAACTTTTTTGACAAAGAATTAGTACAAAATATTATAGATATAATTATAAATTAAATATGCTTAAATATTTGAAAAGTGGATATACTTTTAATAAAACATTTTTAAAACACTTTTTATAAAAAAACCCTAGCATTAAGTGGTTAACCCTTTCCGGTCCCACAAAATTTTAAAAAAGAATCTAGACAGTTACATTCCTGTTGGAAAAAAATCCTTTGTCCTCTGCTCCACATACTGTTGTAATAGATACGAGTGACAAAAATGTAAGCTTGGAATTTAAATAAATAATACTTATGATGAAAAAAATGTCGAATAACATCCAACATGGGACCTAAAAGGAAAAAATTGATGTCGAATGAGATTCGACATTGGACCAGTAAGGGTTAATATATAAATTAAAATGGAGTTCTAAAAATTAGACGCCAAATGTATAAATAATTTTGATGAAGATTGTGGCAAACCTGCGCCTGGAATTGTTCGAGCAGCAGATGTCCCGGGAACTCAGGCTCCGGGACTCGGCAGTAGCGGGTGATGATAATGCAGAGAGAGCGGAGCCCGCTGAGTCGCAGGGGATCCGACTCGCTCGTGGCCGCCATGAACGACATGCGGATCAGGTCGGCCAAATGGAGCACTAGATAATCCACTGAAATGTAAGAAAGTATGTGTGAGACTCTCGTGCGATAAAAGTGAAACTTCTTAGTTTCTGGAAACACTTGATTTTATGCACTCTTTTATGTTCTCTTTGGATTTGATATCAATTTTATTATTTCAGGATTACAAATGGTTATGTGGAATTTAATGACACATTTCTTTTATTCATCAATTTCCATTAATTCATATTCTAAGAATAATGGGTTTATGATAACTGAAATAAAACTAAGCGAATATGGAGTGAATGGATAACGAGAGAATGACTAAGAAAATATATGTGGCGAATGTGAGCGGGGAAACAGAACGAGGACGACCGAAAAAGACTTGGCACGATCAGATCAATCAGAACCTAAAATCTGGCAGTGTTAAAAGTCTGCGTAATCGGAGGGGATGTATGACTAGATGTATGGATGTGAAGGAGGCGAGGAGTGTATGTCAGGACAGAAGAGCGTGATGTTCCATCCTTTCTTCCTACCGCTTTTTTCTCGGCGTGATGGTAGTAGTAGTAGTAATATTAGAAATATAACTGCAAATTTTGGGACGTAAACAAAATCTTGCAAATTAAAATTAATTTATTTGGGAATGCTATATATTTCCACCCCGTAGTGTAATGGTCAGTGCGTTTGGCTATCGTTCTGGAGGTATTGGGTTCGATTTCCAGGGGGGTCTACATAAATATTAGTAATTTTTTACTTTTATATTTATTTAATATTACCCTGCACTGGTACCTGAAGCGCAGGGCTGTCCACCTCTCTTTCATGTATGTATTTAGCAATCAAGATAACACTGCTAATATACAATACAGTGCCCTGTTCATCATTGGGTGCAGATAAGGGTTGGAAGAAGACAGATTTCGTAATAATGAAATATATACTACCATTGTTTCTCGTCAATTGTTGTTCTTTTGCAAGCAGAAGATCGAAGTGCGCCTCCCCAGCAGATTCGCAGGCAGTCATTATTCTTTGAACGCACTCCATCGCAAACACCTACAAGACAATTTTAATTGGTTTTTAAAACTTTTTCAATAAATAAGTATTTCGACAATTCAAACTAAATACATCGGATCATGTTATTATAACAACTGGACACTGGCTAGACCACAGTTTTCCAAAGTGGTCTAGATGGACCCCCAAGAGTCAATTTCGAACTGCAGGGGGTCTATGTTGGCTAGAAAAGAATATATGGGTGTACAAGATGTAAATGGGGGTCTACATGGGCGGATCTCATATACACAAAAATCATCAATGTTTAAGTATCCTGTAAATAAGTTATTACACCTAACGTAGATTGCCAGTAATAATACTTTTAAATACTTACAAAACATATCTTAAATACCTAAATATCTCACCAATAGATGTCTCTAGTGAAGTTCTAGTGATTCAAGAACAAGGTTTCTAAATTGGTTCATATATATAGAACTTCCAAGAATTTGAGTAGTGTGGTTGTCAATAATGGGTAGAATTGGTGAATGTTACACGTGTGTAAAGTGATCACTTAAACCAGCCTATGACGGTCGTCAGCCCCGTAAATGCCCAGACTTCCATATTCTTCTTTATCTTTGATGAGATGTCAAAAAATAATATTAAATACCTAATATTTAATGAGTCTCTGTCTATTTGCTTTGTATTTTGCTATGTACATATGCAAGTTTTTGCAAATTTTAAAACCAGCAGCAACTCATTTGGAATTGAATAACAGCTGTCCAGACTTATACCAAAAACTTTGCATGGTCTCGTTTGATTTATCAAGGCGAATGGCACTGTATCAGCTATGAAAAACACATTTGCATTTGCACATGCAAAGAAAAAAGCAAAACGTCTATAGAAGACATGATAAATTGACAAGTGGACTAAGAGGAGAAAGGTTTGGGAAACTCTGGGATAGACACTCGTAAGAGTGAAAATCCAACAATTATAAATAATGATTAAGTTATGTGATGTAACAGGATAGCAAAAGATGCAAAGCATGTATTAATGTAAAATCCTTACCCTGGTTGGCCACCTCGGCTGTATGGGAGGGTGGGTGACTACTTGGTGATCAGCGTGGAACTCTTCTTGGTCATTATCGTCTTCAGCATCTCCGTCCAAATCTCCCAGAGGAGTCTCTTCGGTGCTCTCTGTATGAAATAAAATATGCCAATAAGTTCATTTGGTGGGATATAACTAAATATGGGCAATCAAATATTTAAACAAACGAATTAAATAATTGTTTCTTAAGAAAAAAAGTCAGAACCGAACTGCTACTTCAAAATGCAAAGCCTCCTAAGTAATAGTAATAATTAGAAAGTAAACCTCAATGTGCGCATGAGAATTGTAAGATTATCATCTTTGCTTCACTATGGCCTAAAAGCCACAAAGAAGATCGAAACATCCGAAATGTGGTGCTATAGAAGAATGCTTCAAATATCATGGGTCGAGAGTTCGAAATGAAGATATTTTTGGACACATAGGAAATGAAAGAGTAGTTAAAAATATTATTTCGAGAAATAAAAAGACTTTGTGTTTTGATCCACTCACATTTTTATTAACCAACTAGTTTCGGCAACAACCTGTTGCCCTCTTCAGGGTTTAATTTATGACTCGAGTCATAAATTAAACCCTGAAGAGGGCAACAGGTTGTTGCCGAAACTAGTTGGTTAGTAAAAATGTGAGTGGATCAAAACTCAAAGTCTTTTTATTTCTCGAAATAATATATCAATATGATCCACAAAGTTAATCCTTCAATATTCAAAACAGAAGTTAAAAACACTATGAATTGACGAATACTAGAGTACTCTGGCTATTTTAAAAAGGTAGAGGAATATAAAGAAATAAACATATGTACAACATTGAAAGTAGAAAGTAAACGCAGCATAGGATGAATACATATATACTGGCTTAACAACTTAAGAGCGTGGTTTCACTGTAGCACTAAGTTGCTGTTTAGAGCGACTACAAACAAGGTTAAAATATCTATGATAATTGCCAAGCTCCAGCATAGAGCGGCACTATAAGATGAAGAAGAAGTAGTTACCTTGTTGGACGGTGAGCACGGCCTTGCAGAGTGACAGCCACTGCGACAGTTGGGCGGCAGAAAGGACTTGCACCATGGAGGTTAGTGTATCGTGCGTGTAGCGTACCACCGTACTATCAGTCTCCGAGTCCAACATGCCAAACAGGGTTCCGGGAAGACCGGACTCGGTTATTGTGGTACCTATAAACAAAACATCCAACTATTTGTATGCTATCCATGGCTAACCTCAAGGTAGACGACTTCGGGCAAATCGCCTTATTTATTATGTAGATGGATTGACAGCTGGGATTCGATTAAATCTCAGGCTAATCCCTCTAACAAACAGGTCACAAGGACAACACTAAGAACAAGAATAAGTGCTAAAAATTTTTTAGTTTTTATTAGATGCGTACAAAATCAACAATATTTGACTAAAATATTTATTGATTTTGGTATTGCTTTCTGGTATTGGTGGAGAACATATTTAACTACTCAAATAAAACGCCATTTTTTAGTGATATATTTAAAAATTAAGATGAAAAAAAGAGAATTTTCATTTGCAAGAAAGTGTCAAGTTCTTGCGAAATTGCATTGTCCTTGGAGTTTTCACTATCAATGACCATTTTTTTTTAAGGTCAATGGATCTTGCATCCCTTATGTCACTGCGACCATATTAGGTCTATTGTGACCTACTCGATGACCATACTCCGATTGGTAAATATTTAAATTTCATGGTCACTATTAATACTGTGAGTATAAAAAACATTTTTATACGCTTTCAACATCACTATTGCACGAATCTGACATTGTAAGAGCAAAAACAAATTGTAACTTAAGAAACCCATACGATGCAACACAACCTCCCAGCTCGATCGCCAAAATACACTGTCATCAACGGTATATCGACGGCCGTACTTTTGGCAAAGTATACCAGAGTCTATATATCAATTCTCATATTATTTTTTTACATTTCATCAAAGATGAAGAAGAATATGGAAGTCTGGGCATTTACGGGGCTGATAACCGTCATAGGTTTTAAGTGATCACTTTACACACGTGTAACATTCACCAATTCTACCCATTTGTATTGACAACCACACTACTCAAATTCTTGGAAGTTCTATATATTTGAACCAATTTTGAAACATTGTTTTTGAATCACTAGAACTTCACTAGAGACATCTATTGTTGAGATGAAAAGAAAAATATGAAAAATTAATCCTATAATTAGAGATAATCTAGATTTGTGAACAAGTATTTGGACACACTCAAAATGTTGTACATCAATTCTCAGCACTCTATTGGTTAAAGTCGAGTAGAGGTTTTGCTTACTGTGGAGCTGATTGGTGCTCTGCTCACCCACCAAGCTGAGAGCGTGTTGGCAGACTTCCTTGGCTTCCCTTTGTGACAGCTGACGGAGACAGGAAATAGCGGCACGGCGCAACACCAGATGCTTGCTGGATAAATTCCTCTGAAAAAGAAAAAAAATCATGTGACACACGGCAAAATTAAAAAAAAAAACATTCTTACAGTTATTAAATATTGTAAGTTTTATTGACCTATTTACAAAAAAAGTGAAAATGCAATTTAAAAAGTAAACAGAAAAAAAAACTCTGAATTTAGATTTTTAGAACTACAAATAAAAATAAAAATACAAGAATATAGCAAAATTCAAACATAAAAATAAAATCGGGCTATTGTACATTACAATAAAATTTTTGTTAAAGAAATCTGAGAACCTGATTGTAGTCCCGGGTAATTGTCACTGACTCTAGTGATAGTTTCTAGGTTCTACTTGTAAAATCCACAATTTGAGATGTCGAAATTTGAGTGGAAAAACCCAGATATGTGAACAATGATACACCCAAAATGATTTATTATTTACCTGGCTTATTATGTACAAGATTTATAGATCATTCAGTGGATTTTTGTTTCATCTAACTGAATAGTTATTGTGTATTAATGTAGCGCTTACGCATAACGTCGGGACAAGCGTGGAGAGATTCAGGTGACGCGGAGCAAACAGATGCAGCTGCTGCAGGCAGCCGATGGCTTCAGCTTGGACCGACGGAGCGCCAACTTCCTGCATGATGGCACAAGCACACAGGAACATAGAACGGGCCGTGCAGATGGACGCAGTGTTTCCTGAAATGATGACCAACAAATGGTAATATAAGCTGCCTTTAGACATACATGCTTTACCGCGGGATTAGCATGGCGGGTGTTGATTCAGTCATGACATCTTCATTTATGAAATTGTCTTCAATAATAAAAATCAAAATACCACCCTGAACAGAATCATGGACACTTACAACAAGACATTTAATGACATTGATATTGTTGGAAAAAACATAGCTACAATTAAAAAAGAGGTTAGTAGAAAGTTGTCATGCTCTGTTTACTCTCCACAATAACCTAGTTTGGTTATGGGTGGGGGGTGAACCACTCTCATTAATTCCTGTCCTTTTCTTCTCCTTCCTGCAAAATCTATTTTTTATACCATACCCTTTACCCTTTTACTCCCTTCCTCACACACACTCTCTCACTCTCTCCCACTCTTTTGTATTTTATTTTTTATCTAGTTATGTTTTTTATCGTTATTATAACATAAATGTGGAATTGTGTAATTGTTTTTTTTATGAATGTAACTATTTTTTATTATATACTTTTACTAAATGTAAAGCTGTACAATTCCCGAATAAATATATAAAAAATTTAAAAAACAAAATAATGTTAATTTTGAATAAATTGTTGTTGTACCTTGCAGTTCCGGTCCGATGGTAGTGATGAGCGCTGAGAGTAGTTTCCCGATGCAGCGGTGGACATCTTCTTGGGAAGGCGGCACCAGCAGGAGCAAGTTGAGAGCCATGGTCAGAGTCGGCTCCACAAAACCCCGGAACATAGGACCTCCTGCGTCAGCTATCAGGGACAGGGCGTGCAGAGACCACACCTGGAAATTGATGCAAATCATATATTTGGCTGATTTATTATTCCTCTTAATAAAGTACTAGATTACTCTATCATTTAAGAACTAGATTGTGATTGTTTGTCTGCGGAGGATGTTGAAATAATTTGGGCATGTCATAAAGGCGTCACCAACAGTATAGAAAGAGTTGTGGACCCATTAAGAATGAACACAAGACTGTTTTGAATATTGAAAGCATTAACTTTGTGGATCATATTGATATATTATTTTGAGAAATAAAAAGACATTGTATTTGATCCACTCACATTTTTATTAACCAACTAGTTTCGGCAACAACCTGTTGCCCTCTTCAGGGTTTAGTCATAACTTAAACCCTGAAGAGGACAACAGGTTGTTGCCGAAACTAGTTGGTTAATAAAAATGTGAGTGGATCAAAAACAAAGTCTTTTTATTTCTCAAAAATAATAGAACACAAGACTCCTTGAAGCCAGTCCTGAGGATTAATGAGTTTTTCCTATAGTTTTCATGATAATAATAATAAATATGGTCACATTCTTCTCCGTCTTATTCCTCATTGCTGAGGGTTGTGACCCTTGTGGAAGCAATGACTCTTCTCCAGTTATCCCTTGACTGCGCTACACATAGCGCTCTAACCATCGAGGTGCCTGCTGCTGCCTTAACTTGATCGGTCCATCGTGTGGGCATCTTCTTCTCTAAGCTAACAATCAAAACCAGTCGTTCCAGGCTATCTTCATTGCCACACGCAATGTGTCCAAAAAACTGAATAATCCGTCGTATACAATGTCAAGCCATCAAAAAGACATTCAATAAATATCGTTGCATAATACCTGCACGTGAGAGCTGGCCTGGTCCTGCGCCAGTGCCAGCAGCACAGGCAGTGCGCCGCCGCAGCGCTGCGCCCCGCCCATGATGCCTCCGCGCGCGCGGTACAGCGCCCCCAGCGCCATGCACAGACCGCCGCGGGGGCCCGCGGCGCGGCCCGCCTTGAGCTGCCCTACAGTGGAGGCGGCCAGGGCCTCCGCGCCCTCGGGGCCGAGGAGGGGCGCCAGGCGGCCGGCACACTGTCCCGCCAGGCAACGCACCAGCGCACTCGTACTGGATAGACCGCTCTAGAATGCACAATTTTACATTATTTAATTATTATCATACTGGTCATATTTCGGCATATGATTAATTTTTGCTTGGGATTACAGATTACTACCAACATTGCCATACAGAGCCTAAAGTACAGTAATATCAAATACTAGGTATAACATTCCTCCCCTAATAACTAATATATATATTTATATACTACAATACTCTTACTATGCTAGGTACTGTTCAAAATTCACCTAAATCAAATAAATTTTTAAATTATTTGAATAATAATCAATTGCTTTGTTTACTAATTTAATAAAGTTGAGTGATAGGAGAAAACTATTTGATGTGATTAATTTACACAAAATTCTAAACAATATTTAAGACTGTCCCTTGTTATTGCAAATGATAAATATTTATGCCTCAACCAGAAACACGAGAAACCGTTTTTGTAATAACAACCGGACAGTGTCTAGATTCAATACTCCTATATATCGAACGCAAAACCTCGGCAATGATTTCGCGGACTATATCGATATTTGAAATATGTCACTTCCTAACTATAAAGCAATAATAATTACAATATTTCAATATTTTAAAGTACTTTTCAAACCAATGATATACTCAAAAAGAGAAAACATATTATTTTATCATAAAATATACAACATGTAATTTATTATGCACAAATTGGCCACAGCCGTTAATAGCAAAGCACCCAAACTTGAGTGATACATAAACCTGTTGGGGAAAATTGAGGTATGAAGAAGAAAGCATTGAAATTGAGAGGGAAAACTTACCATGATGAGAGTGCTAGCGCTCTTCTTGACATCTTCACCCCCGAGAGTGCCCTTGGCTTCGGCCAATCCTCTGAGGCCTCCCAGTAAGGCTGCAAACACGTTGGTCTGGATGGCTTCCTGTCTGGTGGACTTGGCAAGGCGGATGCACTCCGCAAAGTGGTCCAACATTTGGAGCCTAATCAATTGAAAATAATCAATAGGTTTGCAAATCATGAATACCTATTCCTAACAATTTTCTCACCACCAGATTTTAAGTTCTGATTGATCTGGTTGTGCCAATTTGGTCGTCCTCATTCTGTTCTCCCCTTCAAATTTACGAAATATACTTTATTTGTCATTTTATCATTATCTATTTATTTCATCGTAATCATAATCATAGTCCATACCATCCAAAGAACTTTTATGAACTAATTAGCGAAAATTATAAGAAAATGTCAAAAAATATTGTATCACCATTTTAGAGATTTCAGTTAAGAGTCGTCAAGTTTCAAGTGTCAAGTTGTAGTCAAGTTGTCCCGGATCTGATACAGAAGTATCTAGGTTTTCTGACAGACCTGCTCTTGCAAAGCAATTTTTTGTTTTTGTTTAATGAACTAAGTTGCGAAAATTATAGAAAATGTGAATCAATTGTATCCCAATTCGGGAAACAATTGATTCACATTTTAAATTTACATTGAAAAACTTTCAATGTACCTGTTACTGTACCTTAATCTAAATAAATAGAAGTTTGTAAAACCACCACCAAATATTCTAGAATTGTCCCACTGTAGGCAGTGAAAGTAGTTAGTTAGTTCAATTAATCAATTAGAAGATCCAATTCCGATCCGACGTTGGTCTTAAGAGGACTGTATTGACCGGAGATGGTTAGTGAACGGATTAGGCTGGAAGCGAATTGAGTAGTAACCTGTGCTTGTTGGCGACCCTCGGGAAAATGAGGCCAAACAGCACAACAGACATGTCGATGACGGCAACACCGAGAGGCAGAGGTCCCGGGCAGCACTGGCCGGCAGGGAGAGGCTGGTACAGGCAGCAGGGGTCGTGCTCCAGGGCCCCGGAACCACTCGCTGACAGAGAGGACAGCAGCTGGGAATGGAAACATCCATCATTTAAACTCCAATATATGAACTTTTCAGTTGTTTAAGGCAATTATCCATATATAGATAACAGCCACGCTAACATTTAGATGCCAAACACAAATTATTGTTGAGCAATTTGATTGTCCGTTGCCTTTTGTATGCTGGCGATGCTCTCTTTCTTGCCGATAGCAGAGTAGACCAGCACTCATTGGTGGTAGTAATATAATGTGTGCAAGGAAAATAATTTGTAGATGAATGTCGGCAAGTCTAAAGTTATTGTTTTTGAAAGAGATGAACGTACATGGGTGTAAAACATTAGTAAATGGGAAAATTTTAGAACAGGTAGATGATTTTGTATATTTTGGAAGTATGTTTTTAAGGGATGGAATGATTGATAAAGATTGTAAAAAGAGAGTAAATGCTGGGAGCAGAGTGAACGGTGCACTGAAATGGGTTATAGCAAATAAAAACCTATCAGCGAAAGCTAAAATGGCACAACGTGTTCACAACAGTTCCAACCCGAATGTATGGAAGTGAAGCGATCTTTTAGACAAATGTGCGGCAAAATGATGTATGATAGATGTCCAAATGGTGACATGAGGAAAGAATACAAATTTGAGAGAAGCATTATCGATAAAATGAAGAAAGGTGTGTTGAGATGGTTTAGGCATGTAGAACGAATGAGCGAAGCAAGAACAAATTTATGAGGCAAACGTAATAGAAAATAGGGGCAGAGAAAGACCAAGGAAAACTTATCACAATCAAATATTTCAAAAACTTGAAAGCGGTCAGGTCAGGAGTCTGAATAATCTGCATTGATTGTTTGCAAAGATAGATTACAGTGGGGTTTTATTCTCTCTGTGGAGAAGCGGCGTGATGATTAGTATTTTCTGCCTATGGCACATACCTGGTCCTCGACCTCGGCGTGGTCCGTGTCCTGCGTCCGCTGTATGGCGAGCGCAGCGGCGTCCTGCGAGCGGCCGCCCAGCGCGCTGGTGGCCGTGTTGGCCGCGCTGTCCGCCAGCGCCAGCTCGGCCACCAGCGCGCGCAGCAGCGCCGCGTGGCACTGCTCGGGCGCGGGCGGCAGCAGCGCCAGGCACGCGTACAGCCGGCACCGCACCTGCGCCGCGCCCGCCTTGAGCCGCTGCCCGTGCTGACGCAGGACCGTCTGGATGCTGAGGGAATAAGAAGGATGGATATCATCGTCATTCCTCTCCATCCCTTCTCCTTCCTGCTAAATCTATTATTTTATACCATTCCCTTTTTTTTATCTCTGAATGGTTTTTAATAGTTTTATGACATAAATGTGGAATTGTTTAATTGGCTTTTTTTTTAACTTAACTATTTTTGTTAATGTAATGTAATCGGCTGTCAAAACTTAAAACACAATAAGGGACTTTTTTTTTGTAGCACGTTTTTTTGCATTTTTGGACTAAGTAGAATCTACTTAGTCCAAAAATGCAAAAAAAAACGTACTACAAAAAAATGTCCCTTACTGTGTGTTTGAGTTAGGAATGCCGTAATGTTTATTATTGTCAATGTATCTATTGTTTATTATTTAATTTTTTTTTATATGTAAAGCTTTTATATGTACAATTATCAATTGAGCAATCAAATCAATCAATCAAATCATTGAGCAACAAACTAGCACAAAATATAAAAATCCTCTAGTACAAATAAACGAATGGGTAAATGATCAAGAGTTAGTACCATAAAATTTGTAAAATAATTAAATAATTTATCGGCTTGATACATGTTTTACCAAGTGAACAAACAACATTTTAAAATTCCATTCATATCTTACTCCTCAAAGGTTAATTTTTAAAATTATAGTTTCTTGGCGTTTTCAACATTTTGGTTTTTCATTAAATGATTCGGCAGTCACTTTGTGATAAAATCTATTCATTTTTAATTTAAGTTTCACGTAGTAAATACCAATATTTCGTAAAATCATCCCTAAAATGCACACCAAGTCCTACCAAAATTCATTTTTAAATCAAGCCTGTGATATGTGCAATGTAATGCTTAATGAAATAGACATCAATAATGTTTCTTTTAATACGTTTACGAGAAATATGGTTGATGTCTATTTGACTATTTGATAAAGAAAATTTGTATTATTTGATAAAAACATGTAATGTAAGTTTATTATATAGTTTTACTTTTATGTACATGACAGTTTATTTTTATTATTATTTTTAGATTACTTAAGTGAAAACCTCTAATTGGAATGTTATTTTTTTAAATTCCATTATTGTACTATGTTATTTTTGTTAAATATTCTATTGGTTTTCCCATAAATAAATAAAAAAAAATAAAAAAAAATCTAGTGACACGTGTTTCGATGCATTCCGCATCATTTTCAAACACCGAAAATGAAAACGGTGTTTGGAAATGATGCGGAATGCACCGAAACACTTGTCATAATAGATTTTTAGAAATAGTAGTATTTACTAAATAAATCTTTAATTTAAACAATTTGGTCTGTATTTATTTTCAACAGGATATAACAATTGATAGTTATAATGAAAAAAAAAAGGTGAACTTACTTGGTGAGCATCGCAAGAGCACTTTCGACTGGTTGTGTCAGCCGACGGGTAACGTCCTCAGTAGCCAGAGTCGGGCAGTGGAGAAGGAGGCTGTGCAAGGCCGACAGAGCACCAGCTCTTCCTTCTAAAGTCACCTAATAACAAAATATGAGCGATGCAATTGATTGTACAATGAAGAGTTATAATATCTTCTACTTAACACACACGCAGTAAACTTGGTCACAACTGTCGTCAAGAAAAGGCGATTCAGTTGGCTTGGCCATGTACTCCGCATGCCTCCTGAGAGCCTTAATCAAGCTTGCCTCTTTTACAAGGCATCAGGTTCGCGCCGCCCGGGACGACCACTGCTGACAATTCGTCGGCAGTTCTCATCAGAACTTCGGAACGCAGATCTGACTAGGGAGGATGCAAGGGAACTAGCAGCCGACAGAAAAGCCTGGAGACAGTTTGTGGACTCCATATGCTCCACCTAGGGAGCAGATATGGTTTAATTAGTTAAATTAATTAACCCATTGTAATGGGAAATCCTTAAAAGCGTCATTTACATACTGTGAGTAGAGAATGGGAGACGCTTATATGCGTTCCATTTGCTTACTTTTGGTAGAGCGCGAAAGACGCCAAAAAACATTGAACAGATCAGAATTGGGTTTTCGGTTACTTATGATTAGTACACTGAGGGTCAGGCGGCAGACTATCTGTCTGTGAGTATAATTAGGGTCAGGGTTGATGAAAAAACCGGCCGACAACAATGTGTAAATTTAATTTGTTCAAAAAAGTCATACACCGAAGTCGCCAAATCCGAGTTTACAACATACCTGCCATGTGAATGAATCTCCGCGGGCCTTCTCAGATTCGAGCTCTTTATTAGATCTTGGGAAACTGTTCCTCCACAACAGCAACATTCTGGGTAGTAATCCGCGAACAACGGGCACTCCTGTGGAAAAATTAAGGACAAATAATTACAATTTTGAATGTGTATTAAAAGCTCCACCAACTGCATTGCCGGATCTGATACAGAAGCATCTGGGCTTCTTGATAGACCTCTCTTGCAAAGCAATTTTATTTAATGAACCAAGTTGCGAAAATTATTAGCAAATGTGAAGTAAAATTGTATCCCTTTGTCAGCCTCCGTAGTGTAATGGTCAGCATACTCAGCTACCGTACTGGAGGTCCCGGGTTCGATTCCCAGGGGGGGATAAATAAATATAAGTGATTTTTTCACTCTAATATTTATTCAATATTACCCTGGACTGGTGCCTGAAGCGGAGGGCTGATCACCTTTCCTTCGTGTGATCATGATCAAGATAACACTGTGTTTATATGATGCAGTGCCCTATGCAACATTGGGTGCAGATGAGGGTTTGAAGGATGATGAAAATTGTATCCCGGTTTTACTGCGAATTTAAGTTTCATAGCTCTGAATGTCCCTGTCACTGCCAATGTAAATAAAAACAAGTTTGTTAAACCATCACCAAGTTTCTAGAAGTGCCCCAGTGTAGGGGCAGTGCAAGAGATCAGAAGCTTGTTGGTTCAGTTAGTCAGCTAGATCTAATTCCAAACCGACATTGACCAGAACACAGATGCCTCCACAGCCCCAACCAGCGCAGCAGACAGACTCGGAACAGTGCCAGGGCATTTTCAGAAAAAGATCAATTATGGTACTTCCCACTCAACCATTATTCATTGACATTCAATCATGGATCCCTTTCACAAGTTTTTTTTTCTTACACAAACCTATTACGATCCTAACAAATAATGGGAACATTTTGGAATCCTAACCATGACATAGAAAGGCAACAACACAATGCAGCACATTACATAAAGAAAACACCTTCATGATACAGCACCTTTGATTAAAAACTGACCGACTGGCAATATTCCTTCCTACGCTGGAATGGCTTCACAAGTCATGACCCACCCCTCCTCTAGTAGAGATGAATGTACAGTTTTAAATCTACCGTCATCCCGTGCCGAGAGCACATTTCACAACACTACTTCTAGTTGTTTCTAGTTCCTACCCAACGTCATGATGGCTCCGATCAGCAGCCACCCGGCATGAGTCCTGTTGAGGGATAGCCTACTGTTCTGGCTGGCAGACCTCAGCAGCTCTTCGGCAGTGTTGAAGATGACTTTCCCCCTGTTGTGTGGTACGCCCAGGGGGGAAAGGCGAACTGCTCCCAGGACAGCAGCAAGTGCTGCACTGTAGCCTGAAATCAACAATAATTCATTAACACGCTGAATTAGAAATATGTAGCAGCATATATGAAGATAAATCATTGGAAGTATTTTGGTGAAATTGAAGGCATTTTCTTTTCTTGGATGTTTTTCAAACATACTTAGTAGCACATTTTATAAAACTTTAAATAATAAAACTAAAACATTGTTTTTAATCACTTTCTTATTGGTACTTTTCTCCTACGAGAAAAGTATGTTTAAATAAAAAAGTAGTTAAAACAAAGTTCTAGTTTTATTTTATAAAATATTTTTAGGCAGTTTTTTTTAAAAATATATTGTCTGCGTTAAATGCTGCTAGCTACTAGCAGCGCACGACTGAGTCCAGGTACCAACTCTAATGCTTGTAAGTGACCAAAGAGTTGGGAAAATATGGATGAAAGTAGACTGAATCCAGTAGAAATGTGATCATGATAGATGGCATTACGATGTATGATATATACATACAAAGATTTGGACGTATACAAAATTCATATTATTAACATATATAATCGGGTTTGATTTATTTATCAAAAATCTTTGCATACCTGATATGGCTTCTGGGCTGGTCCTCATATTCTCAATGGCATCAACACATCTGTCGATGAGTATAGTTATGTGAGTCGGAACAGCTACACATATGCACCGCAGGCACCAGGCGGCTCCCAGCCTGGCAGCGTGACACGGATGGACCAAGACCTTCCAAGAAACCAAGATGATACAAATTTCAAAACTGAATCTCTAAATTTTATGTATCAATGTAATAAATATGGCCAATTTATAATGAGTCATTTTCGGAATAATTATATCAAGGGCACTTTATAATATCATTTCATCATAGATGAATAAGAATATGGAAGTCAAACAGAAAAAGATGGGGAAGAAAAAAAATCTTCCTAAAATATATGTAAGAGTAAGTAAGATGTAGAGTTAGGGCGTTTGTGCACTACCTGTAATTTTACCGTCCAGCAGTCTGGTTTTGAAAAATGAAAGTGACAACGATAGTTTAGCGTGATCGAATTTACGCGCAAGGTGTTCATGCACCAATCAAGAACACCGATCCGAAGAAAGATGGATAAAAGCACAATCCAATATGTACAAGCCAATCATCGTTTTAAAACGCTAACTGACGTGCCGGACGCACAAACGCCCTTAGAGTTCAAAAATTTAAATTGGCTCTAAATTTAATTATGTATTCATCGAAATGTTATATTATTTTTGGTGTGTCCAATTTTTTCCTTTTCTAAACATTGAATTTCCGGCACTGAGGTGTTACTTGTATTGAAAATTTTATTTTGCGGTCATAATCTCTAAAATGATGAAGGTAAACGCATTAAAACAATGATTATAAAGTAACTAACTAACTAACCATCACGCCGCTTCTCCGCAGGGGTAGGCAGAGAGAATAGAGCGCCACACCACTCTGTCCTTGCAAACATTCTTCGCCTCTTCCACGTTCATGCATCTCCTCATACATACCCGTCGATTATTACGACTCCTAACCTGACCACTTTCAAGTATTTGACATACCTGATCGTGCCATGTTTTTCTCGGTCTTCCTCTGCTTCTTTTCCCACTAACATTCGCCTCATAAATTTGTTTTACTGTTCTTTCGTCACTCATTCGTTCCACATGTCCAAACCATCTTAACACACCTTTCTTAATTTTATCGATAATGCTTATCTCAGCTTTACATTCCTTCCTTATTTCACTATTCGCACATCTATCATATAATGTTTTGTCACACATTCTTCTGAGAGATCGCATTTCGACTGCATTCAGTCTACTTTCATCCTTCTTTTGCCAACTCCATGTTTCACTTCCATACATTAGAGTTGGAACCAGGACTCCGTTGTACACTGCCAGTTTAGCTTCCGCTGATAGGTTTTTATTTGCTATAACTGATTTCAGTGCACCATTCACTTTGTTCCCAGCATTCACTCTCCTTTCTATGTCTTTATCAATCTTTCCATCCCTAGAAAACATACTACCCAAATACACTAAATCATCTACCTGTTCCAAAATCTCTCCGTTTACCAATATTTCACATTCAGATCTGCATTCTTCTCTTTCAAAAACCATAATCTTGGATTGACGACAATGACAATGACAATGATTATACATGACAATGACAATGACAATGATTATAATTATTATTATTTAGTTTAAAATAAAAACAAAAGTTAACAATGGCAGAAACATCCTTTCACTATGTGATTGCCAAATAAAATTATCAACAAAAAAAATATTAAAGATTTTTATTGATATCTCAACATAGATGAATAATTCTGTAGATACACATATTCTCCCATTATTTCTATTGTACGAAAAATTAGGCATTGACATGATTTTTACCAATATTACTCAAAAACTAATATGGCGTTTACATAAAAACAAAAGTTATTTGAAAAGAGAAACTTACGGCACTAATAGCTTCGACGATGTTCAAAGATTGATCGGTCAACAAATTTTGAGCTGCTGTTCCGAGCCCCGACATCAAATTGCCAATCTCTATCAGCCCACACACCAGGAGGTGTTGACTGAACAGCGTTTCCTGATTGAAATCCTTGGCGTTCTCAGGATTAAAGTCGATGCTGTTCATCTGCTTGACGATGATCTGCACGATCTCCTTGCAAGCCGAAGCCTGAGCCTTCTCCCCGAGCATCTTCCCCAGCACGCTCCGGAGAATGAAGTTGATGCACTTCCGGGAATACACGGCATCCACGTGGGAGCTTGCGGCTTTAGGATTTGCTACCAGGTCCAGGATGTGGATGAGTAGTATTGTCAAGTTTTTTTCTAGCCACAAGCCACCCATTGTTTGGATGAATATGACATAGGCCTGAAAAAATTAATGAAGCAATCAAAGTTACATAATTTTTTTAACCCTTTCCACTCTGACCATTTTTTCTCATAACTGATCAGCTACTCTGATCAAAAAAATGCGACGTTTTTCTACCATTAAAATAAATATTTTGGTTCCCTAATTTTGGGACACTCTGTCTGGCAATTCGTATGACGATGTTAATTAAGATTAACTGTATTTATCTGAAATATTTTTTGGTAGAATATACTCGGGTGATAAGAGAAATCAGTGATTTAAGTTATACCTGCACCGGGCCAGACATTGTGGCCTACGGAGCTGCCTACTACTGGAATCATACGGGCCAGAATGTCTGGCCTACAGAGTGGTAAGAGTTAATTTAGCCATATGAATCATAGAGATCTCAACACTCCTCAAGGTTTGGAATAAATAAATTACTAAATATACACTGATCAAAGGCTAGCTGCTTTGCAAGGTAAAACAGCTGGTAAGATCAATGGCAGAATCATAAATTGTGTTTTTTAAATTTTTATTAATAACTATCTGTACCCGGGCACACATTCCTGTGGTTCAGTCTGATCAAATGGAAAATAAATAAAAAAGAAAGCCCACATTTACAATGTTCAATTTCACAATGCTCGTGAAGTAATGAAAATATAATAATCTATAAAACAAAAAATGCAATTGAAAAAGCTAAGTGACAGCAGCTGTCAAGAGCACGCTGGCCACCATGAGAAATGTTTAGTATTGCACCTGTTGTTGTAACAGTTAACAGAAGGCGCTGCCGTTACGGTAAAAAAAAAACATGTTTTTACATGTCATAGGTAAAAATATCTATTACAGATGATGCAAAAATGTGCATATTTAAATGCAACGTGGTGTTAAAATTTCAAGGCAATCAGTGAATAACTTCCCAGATTCAAAATTTGATGAATTTAATTATGTAAGAATAAAGTAACATTTACATTTTTATTTATATAGATAATTGCATATAAGACATTAACAATATTTTGCAGAAAAAGTGTAAAAAATATTATAATAAGGTAAAATAGTTTTGGTGGAAAAACTTACATGTGTCACTCCAACTCTGATTTCGCGGTTGACACCAGACCCTGCTTTGATGATTTCACCCTTAAGAAATGAGCTCCCGCCTCTTAAGAATCCTCCCATCAATATGCTCAGCGCTTCTTCCAGAGATATACCCGCCTTAGCGGACTTACTTTGTTGTGCTGGAAAACATCACATACGTAAGGATTAGTACCACACGCGGTTTCTAAGAGGAAGCTTGTGTGCAATGCACTCTTATCATCACACAATTCAATTTACCAATAATTCGGCTATCATTTTTTTTTAAAAGTAAAATGCACTGCCGATAATTTCAGTCACTGGATTCCTCTTATTTGTACACTGCACATATTTTGCTGAATGAATGGGACATTGCCTGTTTTTCCAAATCATAATAATAATAATACCTTGGTTTCCCTTCAGCAATGGACCCGTCAATTCACCAGCTTGAGTTGCAGCCATCAACGAGCCCAAGAGTTCAGCTACGGCGCACCTGAAATCATAGTGATATTTCTTAATTTTTGTGTAAGTTGATGTTGGATTATTTCTTACCTTGCTTATAACATAAAGTATAAGATTAATATTCAGTATTTTTTTCTTTTATATTCATAAAATATTCAGTATTGCTTTCACAAGGGTCACAACCAGAGCTAAAGTCAAATATTGACCCATTTGTTTTTATTTAATAACCTGAGCGGTGTTTGGACAGTCTTGTTTCAACTTGTCAGTGACAATTTCCAGCACAGGCAAATTTTCTTGCCAAAATTCGTCAGTTGAGTGGTTAAGACGTATGGGGAAGACAGATAAGTAAAAGCACTGTAAAGAGTAGCTTACCCATATTATGGGAATTGATCTGAACCAACCTGACTTCATAGGTGCTTCCGTCGAATGCCCTGAAGCACAGGGTGGACATGTTCTCCAGTTCCGTGGTGTACAAGAACGGGGCGTGTTCTATCATGGACATGAGGCAGGTGGCGGCGGCACATCGCACCGGCATGGATCTATCCGTCAGGCACTGCTTGGCCGCCTTGTAGATGTCCTTGTGCACGTTGGATATGGCCGAACCCATCCCGCAACATACCTGGAGGGACAAAACCTTCATTACTACTGATGACCAGAAATCACTAATCACAGAATTGCAAAAGAGCTCATAATACATAGTACATAGTTTCATAGTACAGTGGAACCTCTCATAATGAGCAAAAAAATGTGAGAAAGTTGCTCCCTTAATGAGCGACATTTCACATAACGAGCTACAGAGAGAGAAAGGGCAAGTCACTTTTTCACGACATTCTTTTGTGAGCCGGGACTTCTGCGCCAGTCAAAAAAGTTTTTTTTTGATCAACGAGTAAGATTGTGGAACTAATTGTACTCATTATGAGAGGTTCCACTGTATATGCATATGTACAATGCACTATTTGTCTTCACACAATTCAATTTGACCAAAATCTTTCTACTTTTTCCTGGCTCCATCCAAACTTGTCTTTGTATACTGTTGAAATCAGTTCTCCTCATCCTCAGGTTGTATGTAAGTCCTTCTATCATGGACAACCTAACCCAGGCCATGCCTTCGAATCATGTTATTTTTCTGTAACATCCATAAATTTTTTGGTCTTCCTGTAGATGTCTTTCAAGGGAGACTTTCTGGTTCACAATATGTTCAGGTTCTCTGCGTCCTATGTACTCATACCATATCAATTGCCTTTCCTCTACCTTACTATTGATGTCTGTTATACCCAGGTTTCCACGAATGGGTGTAATCTTTATTTTGTCTCAAAGGGACACTCCAGCTGACCATCTGAGCATCAATTTGACCAAAAGCTGTTGTTTTTTTTTATATATTGCCTCCCAAGTGCTTTGAAAGCAGTTCATTATCTTGCAAAATAACGTATTTTTACCTTTTCAAGAGTGTTCATGATCTCTATCCTTGTCTGTGATTCGGCACTCCGTAGAGACCTAATCAAGATGTGAACAGTTTCTTCATACGATCTGCCCATCATTCTGCCCAACTTCTCATACATGCAGCCAACACAGCTGATTGCAGCACTAAAAAAAAATCAAGATATTATTAATATTTTAATATAGAATGTAATATAGAATGTCCGCCTCCGTAGTGTAATGGTCAGCACGCTCGGCTACCGTTCTGGAGGTCCCGGGTTCGATTCCCAAGGGAGGTAAAATAAATATAAGTGATTTATTCACTGTAATATTTATTCAATACTACCATGGACTGGTACCTGAAGCGGAGGCCTGATCACCTTTCCTTCATGTGTAAATGATCAAGATAATACTACATTTATACGACACAGTGCCCTATGCATCATTGGGGTGCGGATAAGGGTTTTATTATTATTATTATTAATAAAGATGAATGACTTTATTGAGTTAGGAAAATGGTCTGATAATATAACTCTGATATGAGCATATATCGTTCACTCCTTTCAAGAACGTCATAAATTAAAAATGGTCGTTTTTCAGTTGTGCATGTTTTCGGAATGCCCAGAAAATGTACTATATCCCAGCAGAAGAGGCATATTTTTAACTTAATACTTACCCAGGGCAGAAAGTGTTGTTTTTGTATTTTGAAGAAAAGGTATTGTTTTTTTTATTTTTTTGAATATAATAAATATTTTTCAAATGGAGAAAAAACATTCAGAGTTTACCTAAAAAGATCTATTGCACAGTAAAAACTTCAGTAAGTGGCTTGATATTTATTTTTAATACATTGTATTATATTTTCAAACTTTAAAAACGTTCTCCTGAAAAATCAAGTTATTTTGATTTATGACGTTCTTGAAAGGAGTGAGCGATATGGTTACCAATCATGCGTACAATGGTGAATATTACACAACATTTAAAGTGATTACTTGAACCACCCAATGAGAGATCGAGATCCTCATATTCCTATATCAGTAAACTTTTTTGTTGTGTAATGTTCACCATTGTACCCATGATTGATGACCTTCTTCTTCTTCTTTTTTATCTTGTTGTAGGCCTTGCGGGCTGTTTTTAAGAGGGATTAGCCTCTTACGATGTCGATTTCCAGCTATCGATTTGGTGGTCTGCCCTGGAGTCGTCTACCATGGGGTTGGCCGTACAGTGCGATGTGGGGGAGTCTGGATGGTTCCATTCTCCTCACATACCATTGTCTCCTTCGTTGCCTTCCCCACCTAACGACATCTTCGATCTCGCATATTTCCCTGATCCTGGCGTTTCTTATTCTATGTTGATCAAATCAAAGAAGATGGTAGTCTGAGTATCCCAGAGCTTACAACCTGGTATTTGGCTAGCTCAAGCGATCACTTTATACACTTGTGTAACGTTCACCATTCTACCCATTATTGAACATCTATATTGCATTAATTTTTGGAACTTGTATACATGCAATAGTCTTAGATACCTTTGACTTGTGAGTTCAATTCAATGAATTCAGAAGTACGCCTGGTTTTGGCGCCTACTTTTCTTCTGGTAAAAAACGAATGCCGCGTTGAAAAAACGCCTCATGATTTGTGAACAAGGAATTCTACACACCCAAAATGTGAGAAAGGAATATGGGTATGTTGGTGACACAGTCATTTCAATAATAATAATAAATTTAAATAATTTATATATCGCCATTTTTGTAAAATACTACCTCAACGTTGCTTCACTGGAATGAATTGGAGAAAAGATTATGGTGGAAATGATTTAGCAAACAAATGCGATGACAACAACATCCCGTTATCTTGTGTATAACCCGCATAGTCTGCCAAGCGGCATTCTAGATTAGTCTCTCCCAGAAAGCAGTCACTCACTTGGAGCTACCTACAATATACAAGTATTTGGACACAGTCATAATTGTTGGGTACTATATCCAAAATAAAACAAGGTTTGTTGGATTGAATTCTACATTTATTTATGTATATGTTAATACGTGACGCGTTTTGTCTTCTTAGGACATTATTATCAAACACTCTCGGAGTGTTTGATAATGTTCACTCGTTTGACAATGTAACACTCGAGAGTGTTTGATAAAGTCCTAAGAAAACGAAACGTGTCACGTATTAACATTTACATAAATAAATGTAGAATTCAATCCAACAAACCTTGTTTTATTTTGGATATATTACCCAACAATTCAATATGGAATTCTACCAACTGTCTGCAGTTACGATAAACAGTCAAAATGTTGTTGACAAGGAGTGGTACTCACAGCCTGGTGGGCAGGTAGCTGGGCGAGTCGTCCTTGCTCCTGAGGATGTCGTTGCACTTGTTGACGGTGTCGAACAGCAGGAAGGTGTCGCCCACGGAGAAGAGCGTGGCCAGGCAGCGCGCCAGCAGGCGGCGCGTGGGCGGGCCCGACGCGCCGCCCTCCACCAGCGCCGTCAGCTGCGCCACCAGCTTCTGCTGGCACCCCTTGATGTCCGACTGCAAACATTTAAAAATATATATTTATTTTAATTATAAAAAAAATGTTTTTGTTTTGCTTTTGTTTGTTAAAAGTAACAAAAATCCATTGTTAATTAAAGTTTTCTTCTTCTTCAAACCCTTTTCCACACCCCAATGGTGCATAGGGCACTGCATCATATAAACGCAGTGTTATGATCGTGGACACATGCTCATCCATAATATTTTATATACAGGATACTTTTAAAATAAACAGATAGTATTAGAAAATTGACATTTTACACATATTTTCAGTATTTTATAGTTTTTTATTTGTTTATTATTTTGATCCGTGGTCCAATATTATCGATATAATATTTTTTAACACACATGAAGGAAAGGTGATCAGCCCTCCATTTCAGGTACCAGTCCAGGGTAATATTAAATAAATAAAAAAATCAGTTATATTTATTTGACCCCCCCCCCCTGGTAATCGAACTCGGGACCTCCAGAACGGTAGCCGAGCTTGCCGACTATTACACTACGTATGAGGAGATGCATGAATGTGGGAGAGGAGAATACTGTTTCCAAAGACAGAGTGGTGTGGCGTTCTATCCTCTCTGCCCACCCTTGCGGGGAATAATTAGTTATACTTTGTTATATTATCTGGCAAAAAAAAATCTATAATACTCCCATATACATACAATGGAGCAAATTAAAGGGTGACATCTCCCTTGGTTACATGGTGTAAGGTTACATCGTACCTGCCCATTTTGTAACATATTGCGGAAATCCGAGAATAAAGGAAAAGTCAATGGGTAGGGTTCATTTAGGCGCTGAATACACTCTTACCTAGTCTCGATTTGCGTCAACTCGATATGCGTCATTTCAACTAACGTTTTATGAAAGAAAAAAAAAACATTTATTTTCAGTAGGCAGTAAACACGAAACATCTTAACCAACTAACACGTTGCTTTCCCACAGGGGTAGGCAAATAGAATAAAATGCCACACCACTTTGTTTGCAATTATTTTTCGCCTATTCATCAATGTTCTCTTGTACTTTTTATGGTTGTAACGCTTCTGTATAATTCAATATTACTAAAATGACTTTTTCATTTTCGATTTAAATTTTTGGTAAATATCAACATTCCTTAAAACCTATTAATTGTAACATGTTTCGATACATTCCGCATCATTTTTAAACACCGTATAATGATGCGGAATGCATTGAAACATGTGTCATAGTATATTTAAAAAAAATAGTGGTATTTACCAAGTAAAATTAAAATTAAAAATGGATAAATATTGCCAATAATGTGGCTGCCGAATCCATTAATGAAATTCGTATTTGTTGCCTAGGGAATGATTTGATTTAGTCCAGTTTGAAGTGAAAAACCTGTATAAGAAAAGTTTTCACGACGCTAAATACGATCTTATGAAAAGGTGTGTCGTCATTTCGACATGCGTCATACTTTCCGAACATCGCCCCGACGTAAATTGAGACCCTACTGTAGTGTCAGTTACCTTTACATATCTACTCGTGTCAAAGGTCCTTTCTTATGAAGACATAAAGGATATCTCCTATTACAAAGGGTCGTGTCAAAAGACTCGAGTCAATGCGCGCTTTTAGGTGCTGAGGAATATTCAAATTTTGCCTTTTATTATCATAACCAAAGAAAATCCGATAAAGTTAGTTATTTTTTCCGAAATGGATATCTTTCGCATTCTTTTGTTCCACTACCGTAGCGTCGGAATGTATAGATCTTTTTCTCCTTCTCTTTGTTTTATATAGTTCTTCTCTCTCTTGTGACGAAATGTGCCTAAAAAACGTGACGCATCTTTGAAATTTCACTCACGATTCTCGTTCAATTATCAAATCGCAACAAAAGAGGTTTAACTTTAAAAAAAAGTATTTCATTTTTGTTTACCAAGCCGATTATATTAAAAGCTTTCACTTCCTATGAACTCTTTTTGTAATAATATAGAACACGTTTTAAAAAAAATAAAGAGATAGGTACAAAATTTCACACTGGGTTTTTTCTCACTCCTGTTGAAACTCGTGTCACATGTTAAGTTGAAGTTAGACGCGTGTTACACGAACAGAATGTCAAATGCATTTTTGGCTGCAGGAATCGACGTGAGATAACAACTACTCGAGGCAACTAGAAACTGTTGAAATGCGAATGCTTAGATGGTCAGCTGGAGTGTCCCTTAGAGACAAAATAAACAGTTCACGCATTCTTGGAAGCCTGGGCGTAACTGATATCAATAGTAAGGTAGAGGAAAGGCAATTGAGTTGGTATGGGCACATAGGGCGTAGATAATCTGAATATATTGTAAACCAGGCGATCGCCATGAATCTTCCTCGAAAGACATCTAGAGGAAGACTTAAAAATTCACGGATGCTACAGAAACATAACATGATTCCAAGGTATGCCTAGGTGACGTTGTATTTGATAGAAGGACCTATAACCTGAGGAAGAAGAGAGCTGATCCCGTAGTCTTCAAAGACGATAAGTTGGCATAGAGCAAGAAAGGAATAGAATTGAGGAAGACCAACAAATTCATGGATGATACACAAATATAACATGATTCGAAGGCATGGCCTAGGTGACGTTGAATATAATAAAAGGACCTACAACCTCAGGTCCTTCTATCATAAACAAGTTGGGATAGAGCCAGGAAGAAGAAGGAATTGACGTCAGATAAATTACACGTCACCCGTCGCTTTTCTTATTATCGTTGTACATATTTCCCTTTCTATACCGATTCGCTTTTGAAACGTAAAATTTTCCACCCCGCTCACAAACGGTTGTACATGCGAGGGAGAATTTACCGGACCATTGAGTTTTGGCATCCCCCCGAGGATGGTGGATGCGTCCGCCGCCGAAAAAGGTCCGAATATTTTATTGAATATTTTATAAGGCTTCTTATTTATTTTCGAGCTTTAATTTGACTTGCGTTCAAAAGCTCGCGAGAATTCAATGGCCGGTTGACGTCTATGATTTATACAATTTATATTTTTTTACGCCTTTTTAATATCACTTTGAGTGACGTGACCCTCGTCCTGCTGGAAACATGACATTTTAAGGGGATCGCAACGTAATATTTTTGTATACATTTTCTTTTAGCATCTCTTTACTAAGGAATGATATATTCAGCTTTATTAATTATATTAGATGATTTAAAAGCAGATCGTCTTGAATCAAGTTCACCAACGTATTAAATACCATCCAGACTCCCCCACATTGCACTGCACGGCCAACCGAGTAGATGACTCCCGGGCAGACCACCAAAGAGATGGATGGGAATCGCAGGAGAACCAAGAAAATTTCAAAATCTACTTCACCAAAACGCAACCAAAGGTTTTGAAGATATTTTATTGTTATAAATTCAAAGTCTGGAATTATTGTTCAGATCAAAACATGAAGTGTGTGTACTATTATGTTAATGTTATTTATTCTTTTAGCATTCACTTTGTGGTAAGACATTATTTAATTACAAATAAAACACTTGTTTATTTCCATCTACGGGTTTATATTCAAACCTGTAGATAAAAGCATATGTAGCTTCCGAAACCAGTCGTTTAAATATAACACTCAAGTGGTAAAAAAAACAAGCGTTTAAAAGAAGAAAAAAGTCCCGGTGCAAGCACAGGAGCTCAGTATTTTTTTTGGAGAGGATCAGCGCAACTAAAATAATAAGTTTCATTAATTGATTCGGCAGTCACTTTGTGGTAAAATCTATCCATTTTTAATTGATGTTTTACTTGGTGAATACCACTATTTCTTAAAATCTACTATGACACGTGTTTCGATGCATTCCGTGTTTGAAAATTATGCGAAATGCATCGAAACACGTGTCACAGTAGATTTTAAGAAAGAGTGGTATTTACTAAGTAAAACATTAATTAAAAATGAAATAATAAGATTAATTTAAGTATTAATGTACTAAGTAGAAATGTATAGCAATGGTATTAAATTGTATAAAAAAAAATATTATATTAAATAAAAATATAATATATTTGACCGTTATGTTTACTGAACGAATTCCATATACATTATGCATATACTTATAGTGTTTAAAAAATATAAGGTGAGTTTTCGGAAGAATGTTAATTTACTTTATGGCCACACCGTAAAGAAAAACGTATAATAAAGCAAGCTTTAAAAGAGTTCCGACATCATTATATATTAAATTTTTGAAAGGGTGAATAGAGGGTGTTTGTCATCTAAGACTTTCGTTGGTGGCCGAGTCGTATTTCCATTTTTAGGGAAATTAATTATTTAAGCTAATGTTTCGTTGAACAATGTGTATACGTAGATATATAATATATCAAGGATGCCCAAACGGTCGTTCGAAAGGCGACATTTCGCTCACTCCTTTCAAGAACGTCATAAATCAAAAAACTTGATTTTTCAGGAGAACGTTTTTAAAGTTTAAAAATATAACACAATGTATTAAAAATAAATATCAAGTCACTTATTGAACTTTTTACTGTGCAACAGATCTATTTAGGTAAAACCTTAAGGTTTTTTCTCCATTTGAAAAATATTTAGTTTATTTAAAAAAATAATTAAACAAAACGTTTTCTTCAAAATGCAAAAATAACACTTTCTGCCCTGTAGCGGGTAAATATTAAGTAAAAAATATGCCTCTTTTGCTGGGATATAGTACATTTTCTAAGCATTCCAAAAACAAGCACAACTCAAAATTGACGATTTTTGTTTTATGACGTTCTTGAAAGGAGTGAGCGATTTGTGCGATCCTGAAAACTATCATGAAGGGTTTATTATTTCGATAAGTTGCTCTGAAACTTGTTCAATCCTTGACAAATTTCCGGCGTTACATACGACATTTTGGCATTACATTACGGCAGGCGTGGGTAGACGCTCGACTGCGAAACTAGCGTCGCGGTTCGATTCCCGCCAAATGCATAATAAATTCAAGAAAGATTTATTTTCAATTGGTCTGGGTTGTTGTGATGTCTTTTTTTCATATTATGTTTTGACATCTCATTAAATATGAAGAAGAATATGGAAGTCTGGTCTGGATTATCTCCAATTATAGGAGTATTTTCATATTATTTTTTGACATCTCATCAAAGATGAAGAAGAATATGGAAGTCTGGGGATTTTGTAAATGTTATGTTAATGTAAATGTTTGTAAATGACACCTTAATATTTTTTTGACATCTCATCAAAGATGAAGAAGAATATGGAAGTCTGGGCATTTACGGGGCTGACGACCGTCATACGCTGGTTAAGTAATCACTTTACACACGTGTAACATTCACCAATTCTACCCATTATTGACAACCACACTACTTTTTATTTTTGGATCTCCTAAATATATTGATCAATCTCGTGACCCAGAACATGTGAGTTCGCAACAGCCATCTATGTTGAAATGAGAAAAGCTTTTATTAAGCAGAGGTACTTTTTACTGTTTTAAAAATCTGGTATCTACCGTACATTTCCTAAGTTATTCCTCGTTGCAATGTCGAGACGTTTGAAATTTTTATACAATATAATAATAAATTAATTAACATTTATCCGCACCCCAATGGTGCATAGGGCACTGAATCATATAAACACAGTGTTATCTTGATCGTTAACACACGAAGGAAAGGTGATCAGCCCTCCGCTTCAGGTACCAGTCCAGGGTAATTTGGAATAAATATTAGAGTGAAAAAATCACTTATATTTGTTAGACCCCCCCCTCTGGGAATCGAACCCGGGACCTCCAGAACGGTAGCCGAGCGTGCTGACTATTAATTACACTACGGAGGTGGACGGCCGCCTGAATTTTCTTTGCCTTATGTAAGGCAAAGAAAATTCACGAAACTTAATTTAAATACATATTTTTTTCAGACCAGTTTCACGAATATGTACCAATAAATTAGGCAAATTGTTTGAATAAGTTATCCACATTTTCGGGAAGCAGACGTCTGAAAATCATGAACGAGTGCGGTTTCAGCAAGATGCCGCAGGGCCGCGGACGGAATATTAATGAGGACTTCACGGCGCGTACTTTGTACGAAGTGTCTGTTTCGAGAAATAATAACTTGCGCAAAACGGTAGCTTTAATAATAAAATTTCAATATAATTTACTGTTTCGTGATTTATACTAGGCATACGGATTTTACTTACTTTAAAAACATCTCCAGTTTACACGCATAAAATTAAAAAAATATATATGTAGGTGCTGTATTTCATTTATTGTTTCGGCATTAACTTTGTGGTAAGACATGTTACAATGATTAAATAAAACGCTTGTTTTATACCACTTGAGTTTTTATTAAAGACTACATGTTTCAGAAGTTAAACTTCCATCATTCAGGTTTGTATTCATCATCTTCAAACCCTTATCCGCACCCCAGTGGTGCATAGGGCACCGCATATAAACGCAGTGTTATCTTGATCGTTAACACATGAAGGAAAGGTGATCAGCCCTCCGCTTCAGGTACCAGTCCAGGGTGATATTAAATAAATATTAGAGTGAAAAAATCACTTATATTTATTTGACCCCCCCCTGGGAATCGAACCCGGGACCTCCAGAACGGTAGCCGAGCGTACTGACCATTACACTATGGAGGCGGACAAAAGGTCTGTATAATAAACAGTTATTATACACACCTGAATGATGGAAGTTTAACTTCGGAAACATGTAGTCTTTAATAAAAACTCAAGTAGTATAAAACAAGTGTTTTCTTTAATCATTGTGCTATATTTCCACTGTAAAAACTTATTTGCAGTGATTTTACATACATTTACACTATATTTCATAGTAAATGCCCAGACTTCCATATTTTTCATCATCTACATGTCATAGTCTGGTTTAAGTATTCACTTTATGCACGTGTAACATTCATTATTGACAAACACGTTATTAAAAATTTTGGAAGGCATACATCATTCTACCCATGATTGACAAACACGCTATTATATTTTTGGAACTCATCATACACTCGTATGTGATATAATTCACACGTCGCTTCATATTCAATTTCAATTCAATTTATTTATTTTCAATTAACATTACAAACTAAAAAAATTAAAGAGTATACATTAAAATCGAAAATATGCAAGAATATTATTGTAAAAGGTGTAGAAGAATCCCGCTTCGGAAAACTCATTCAGACACATGGAACAGATCAATATCTAATGAGGTATTGTTCAACATAGCGGTAGCTTTTCCTACAGGCATAACCATCGGCTGGTTGGTCCTCGGTATAGGAATGTGAATCAATCTATGCCGATGCTGTCTTAGGTAACTATCGGGAACATATAGACCAATGCTCCGGACAATTTCAGAATTATCGATCATACCGCGCAACAATCGATAAAAATGTGTAATATTATACGCTTATTTTTCATATAGCTCGAACGCGAAGTGTACCCGGAATCTCATACAAGATAGCAAAACGTACTAACCATAACATTACAAAGGCGAATACTTATCTGTTGAATGCGCGCATTTTTGTTTTTCACACATCTGTCACCGATCCGGGAAAATCGTACCGGTTCGCCATAAAAATCGGCAAATATTATACAAGCATTTGGACGCGACGTGTGTGACAAAATCTTTACGATGTGTGTGGCCGGCGATGTTTACCTCTGCGGTCTTCTGCTAACGAAGGCGGGTTACTATAACTATGTTAGAGTACCAAGTAGATCAGAGATGGCAAACCTTTTTCGCAAGTTGGTAAAAATTGTTTCCAACATTTTGAGTGCGTCAAAATACTTGTACACAAATTTGGATTGCCTCCAATTAGGAGTTTTTTTTTTCTATCATCTCACCATAGATGTCTCCAGTGAAGTTCTAGCGAAGTCAAGCACTATGTTCCGAGTTAGATCAATATATCTAGAAGTTTCAAGAATTTGAATAATGTGGTTGTCAATCATGTGTAAATTGGTGAATGTTACAAGTGTGTCAAGTGATCACTTAAAAAACCAGCCTATGACGGTCGTAGCCCCTATAAATGCCCCGACTTCCATATTCTTCTTCATCTATCTTGAGATGTCAAAAATAATGGTAAAATTTTAATATTTACTATAAAAATCCACGTTGTCGGTCACATAGGTTGAGTAATTAATTAAAGAATAATAAATAAACACTTTGATTTTTTATTTACATCACAAGCGAATTTCGATGAACATAAATATTAATATTTTTTTTGAATTATGAAGAATATGTCGTAAATATATGAATATATTATTTTATGCAGTCGTGATTTATTAAACATAATTTGTGAAAATAACTGCTCGGATACAAACGCCGAGATTTGAAGGCAAGACTTTATTAAATTAAAGCATTTTGAGTGTGTCCAAATACTTGTTCACAAATCTGGATTATCTCAAATTATGGTAATTATTTTTCATATTATTTTTGACATTTTATCATACATACTATTATAAGAGTTTCTGCTCAATAAAAAGCTTCTTTTCATCTCACGAATAGATGTCTCTAGTGAAGTTATAGTGATTTAAGAACAAGGTTTCTAAATTGGTTCATATATATAGAACTTCCAAGAATTTGATTAATGTGGTTGTCAATAATGGGTAGAATTGGTGAATGTTACACGTGTGTAAAGTGATCACTTAAATCAGCCTATGACGGTCGTCAGCCCCGTAAATGCCCAGACTTCCATATTCTTCTTCATCTTTGATGAGATTTCAAATTTAATATTCAATTAAACCTTAAATAAAAACAATCATATTTAAAGTTCAAGCGGCTCAGATAATTTCTCACACGGGTCCTTCGTTCGCCATCCCTGAAGGAGATAGACACTAGTAAAATCTTCAGTGTTACGATCGCCTCGGCCTAGATTATTTTATTCCTAGATTTTAGGGGACATATCGCTCACTCCTTTCAAGAACGTCATAAATAAAAAAATCGTCAATTTTCAGTTATGCACGTTTTCGGAATGCCCAGAAAATATACTATATCCCAGCAAAAGAGGCATATTTTTAACTTAATATTTACCCGCTACAGGGCAGAAAGTGTTGTTTTTGCATTTTGAAGAAAAGGTATTATTATTTTTTTTTTAAATATATTAAATATTTTTCAAATGGAGAAAGAACCTTCAGGTTTTACCTAAAAAGATCTGTTGCACAGCAAAAAGTTTAATAAGTGGCTTGATATTTATTTTTAATACATTGTATTATATTTTTAAACTTTAAAAACGTTCTCCTGAAAAATCAAGTTTTTTTATTTATGACGTTCTTGAAAGGAGTGAGCGATATATAACACAGTGTACCTACACGGGACCCCAAAAATCCGCGCAAAGGAACTCCGCATAAAGTTTTAAAAAAAAAATGAATAACCTGCAAAGATTTTATCTTTAGAGGGTAGATTGCGGGTAGGATAGTAAGGATAGGGAAGGTAAATGTGAAAAATACATCACAAAACCAATTAAAAATAAATCTTTCTTGAATTTATTTCGTGTCATTTAATTTGATTCACATGTTCAAAACCATCTCAACATACCTTTCTTGACTTAATCGATAATGCTTATCTTAGCGATTCATTATTTCCCTATTATACATTCAAAATCTATCGTACATCCATTTACTGCAAATTCGTATGAGAGGTCGCAATTCATTGGTATCCCAAACCATCTCAACGCACCTCTCTTACCTTTATCGATAATTCTTATCTCAGCCTCGCATTTTTTTCTGAAATCACCATTCGAATATGTATCATACATCGTTTGGCCTCACATTCGCCTGAGAGATTGCAATTCATTGGTATTTAAGCAGTGAAAATTTAGAATTTCTATTCGGCAATTTTGTAGCCTAAAAAAACAGATGAGGACGCTGTAATAAAATTCAACTGTCAGAAATGACACGTAAAAGCTGTCTAGATAAAATTCAATTGGTAGAAAGGGGTGTATTTATTATTCGCGAGCTTTGTTTTCGGTACGGACCGCTGCTAATTTTGAAACATAAAGCCCGAAAAGCTCCCATCCTTCCTCATTGTGTCCTGTCTCGGGGGGTCTTTCCGTGATTAATATACCAACTTTCACATCCCTGGAAAGCCATGGGTACCTATTCTCAAAAAGTGTTATTGTTAATTAAAATACATATGAAAAAAGTGATTGCACGGACCTTTTATCTATATATCCTATAATCTGTTTTATTATTAATATTTTTTATTATTACTAATACTTTCCGAACCCTGGTGCATAGGGTACTGACGAAGTGTCTATTTGATCTCTCGGTGATGTGAAGTCTGGTATAATAAGTAGTAGCATTAATATGTAAGTTTAAAAAAAAACAGCACTATAACTAGTACCATTCATTTCAGTAAGACTTAAGTTTTCAAAAGACTGGTATCTATCATAACTATTAGCATTAATTTAAATTACATGTAAGTTTAAAAAAAAACCATAGCATTTCAATTGAATTTCAGGTAGAAAGTGAATTAATTAAAGTCCAGGTGTAATTATCTTATTGAAAAACCTTTGAACTGTAAATTATTTTTGTATCTCCTGAATGTTATGTTTATAATCTAATAATGAAAAAATAAAATATTATTAAAAAATAAAAATAATAATATAAAAATTGTATTAACATGTTAGTATTCGGCTCAACACAGGCCATGCCTAAAGAGCCGTAATACATATAATAAATGTATATATGAAATGAATATGTATATTTGAATGTATCTATGTATTATGAAAAATAAATAAAATAAATAAATAAATAAATAATTCGTAGCATTAATTTTAAAAAAAACACTTAAGTGTAAAAAAAATTGCATTATAACTGGTAGCATTAATTTAAGTAACACTAAGTTTTTAATTAAGAAGCATATAACTACAATAGTTTCATCAACTTAAGTAACACTTAAGTTTGAAAAAGATATCATTATAACTAGTACCTACCATTAATTTTAGTCATACTAAAGTAAGACCGAGAGTTAGGAGTCGTAACAATCGGCGGGTATGTATGAGGAGATGCATGAACGTGGAAGAGGCGAAGAATGTTTGCAAGGACAGAGTGGTGTGGCGCTCTATTCTCTCTGCCTACCCCTGCGGGGAAGCGGCGTGATGGTTAGTTAGTTTTTTTTTATAAAGTAAGACCTGTCATTAATTGATCCGTCATTTAGAATCAGTTATGAATCGTAAAAAGAAGGTTTTTTTCCGTTGTAAAACGGAACTTAATTTCTAATGATTAAAGAAAACACTTGTTTTTTACCACTTGAGTTTTATTATAGACTACATGTTTCGGAAGTTAAACTTCCATCATTCAGGTCTGTATAATAACTCTAATTAATTTCTAATGATGCTTTTAAGTTTAATGGAAGACTTTGAGAATACCACCTGCATTAAGGCGACACGTTCATTGTGAATAAGGCCGTAAAACCATGATTACACCATGTTACATGCGTTATTATAACTATTATCGCTAAAAACTGTCATAAAACATGAGAAAACAGATTAACCCTTTCCTAATTATACTAGGACTTGGTAACATATTCACTGTACTTTGTGAGCATGTACATTTTTTTAAAATTAAACAACAGAGCCGACATTTGGGTGGAAAATTGTCGCAAAACACGACACGTACAATATTGCAGATGTGATTTTGAATGTATTTTTAAGAGTTATATTATTCAAACTAACTAACTGACTTACCATCATGCCGTTTCCCCGCAGGGGTAGGCAAAGAGAATAGATCGCCACACCTATCTGTCTTTGTAAACAATTTTCACCTCTTCCACATTCATGCATCTCCTATTACATACCCGCCGATTATTCCGAGTCCTGACCTGACCACGCCCAAATAATCTTGATCAAGCCAAATTTTACTCAGTCTTCTACTGTTTCTGTTACCAAACACGTTCGCCTCATAAATTTTGTTTTACTGTTCTTTCTTCATACATACGATTCACATGCCCAAACCATCTTAACACACCTTTCTTGATTTTATCGATAATGCCTATCTCAGCCTAATATTCTTTCATTATATCACCATTTGAATATCTATTCTAATTTATGCATTAATTTTTTAATCAAACACAGATTTTTTGAGTCCACAAAATTAAGTTGTATTTTATTAACAAAAACACATAAAAAATTAATATTGTGACAATTGTATTCGGTTGAAAATGCCATAATAAGGCGAAACAACTGTCACAATATTAATTCTTTTATGTGTTTTTGTTAGTAAAATACAACTTAGTAGACTCAAAAATCTGTGTTTGATTTAAAAATAAATACATAAATTAAAATAGAGTTCTACAAAAAAACGCCAAATCAATATATATATATATATATATATATATATATATATATATATATATATATATATATATATATATATATATATATATATATATATATATATATATATATATATATATATATATATATATATATATATATATATATATATATATATATATATATATATATATATATATATATATATATATATATATATATATATATATATATATATATATATATATATATATATATATATATATATATATATATATATATATATATATATATATATATATATATATATATATATATATATATATATATATATATATATATATATATATATATATATATATATATATATATATATATATATATATATATATATATATATATATATATATATATATATATATATATATATATATATATATATATATATATATATATATATATATATATATATATATATATATATATATATATATATATATATATATATATATATATATATATATATATATATATATATATATATATATATATATATATATATATATATATATATATATATATATATATATATATATATATATATATATATATATATATATATATATATATATATATATATATATATATATATATATATATATATATATATATATATATATATATATATATATATATATATATATATATATATATATATATATATATATATATATATTCTTCATCGTTTTGCCGCACATTCCTGTCAGAAATCGCATTTCGACTGCATTAAGTCTACATTCATCCTTCTTTTGCCAACTCAATGCTTCACTTCCATACATTGGGGTTGACACAATATAAGGGAGGCGGATATCATTTGGATTGAATCAATAAAAACTATTTTTTTCTATGATATATTATAATAACAATATTCTGCCATAACAGTCCGCCTCTGTAGTGTAATGGTCAGCACGCTCGGCTACCGTTCTGGAGGTCCCGGGTTCGATTCCCAAGTGGGGTAAAATAAATATAAGTGATTTTTTTCACTGTAATATTTATTTAATGTTACCCTGGACTGGTACCTGAAGCGGAGGGCTGATCACCTTTCCTTCATGTGTAAACGATCAAGATAACACTGCGTTTATATGACGCAGTGCCCTATGCACCATTGGGGTGCGGATAAGGGTTTAAAAAAAATAATTACAATATTTCCATTGTTATAACAAAATGCGACAAATTGATTGTCATTTCCAGACAATGAACTACGTTGAGTACGGTTGTTTTCAATACACTTTACTCAGAAACAACGATGAAAAACAACGTCTCCTTGTCATCTGCGCGAACAAAGGGTTGTTTATTAAGACGGCCATTTTGGAAAATGCTGAAAACGCCATTTCTTTTGTTTCCTCTTAAAACCTTACATCGAAAATAAAATAGAGGAAAAAATCATGAAATAATGTCAACATGACAACATTTTTAGTGAGTCCAAATACTTGTTCACAAATCTGGACTATCTCCAATCATATGAGTTATTTTTATATTATTTTGACATCTCATCAAGGGTGAAGAAGAATATGGAAGTCTGGGCAAATGCCCAGACTTCCGTAAATGGGCAAATGCCCCATAAATACGGGGCTGTACAATCTAGGAGTCGGACCTCACATACTAATAAAAGAGCTTATTTTTTTTTTATTATTAGATTAAAACCAATATTTTTAGCTTTTCCACTTTTTTATTTGACCAGCGACCGGGTTTCGTCGTTACCGACATCATCAGACTGGTCTGATGATGTCGGTAACGACGAAACCCGGTCGCTGGTCAAATAAAAAAGTGGAAAAGCTAAAAATATTGGTTTTAATCTAATAATAAATTAAAAATGCAATTCCATCACGAAGTGTCAGTGGATAATATAAATCTATTTAAAAGAGCTTATTTTCATCTCACCAATAGATGTCTCAAATGAAGTTCTAGTGATTCAATAACAATGTTTCGCAATTGGATCGTATATATTAACTTCCAAGAATTTGATTAGTGTGATTGTCAATAATGGGTAGAATTGGTCCATTTCTTTGGTGGTCTGCCAGGAGTCGTCTACCTTGAGGCTGGCCGTGCCGTGGAATGTTGGGGAAACCGGATGGTTTCATTCTCCTCGCATGCGCATTTATAATAACCTTACATTGTCTTCCCCACCTAACGACGTCTTGGATCACGCATATTTCTCGTATCCTGGTGTTCTTAATTCTCTCAATAGGTTCAGATCAATTCTCATAATGCTCAATTCTCATAATGCCCAAAGTACTCTTTATACTTAATAGCTTCTTTTCATTTCACCAATAGATGTCTCTAGTGAAGTTCAAGTGATTCAAGAACAATGTTTCGAAATTGGTTCATGTATCAAGAACTTCCAAGAATTTGAGTAGTGTGGTTAATGGTTGTAATAATGGGTAGAATTGGTGAATTTTACACGTGTGCAAAGTGATATATGACGTTGTTGAAAGGAGTGAGCGATGTGTAAAGTGATCCCTTAAACCAGCCTATGACGGTTGTCAGCCCCGTAAATGCCCAGACTTTCATATTCCTCTTCATCTTTGATGAGATGTCAGAAAATAATATGTCTATATTCGAGCCTAAAATTATGCTGATGAGCTAAATGTTATTACCAACATCGAAAGGAAACCTTAACTTGTATGAAAAGGGGAAGAAAATGAGAAATGGGGGAGGTACAAGTATCTACGCCCCAATTTCCATAAATTGGTTTTGTTTTGGCCCAATTTAGTGGCAAATATACAAGGATGTTCCTACCGTGATATTCCACTGTGGTAAGGATAGGAGTAATGGATTGCCTTAGTGAAACATAATTAAATTTAATACGTATAATACTTAAAACATTAACACTACGCTGGCGTATTGTCGAAATAGGATTGACGGTTAAATTTACCCGACATTACGAAACTTATCTCATTTATTGATCAGGCATTTCTGGAATAACAAAATGATTTAAATATTTGTATTAAGTGGTTTAATACCATTTTTGAGTTTATTACACGAATAATACTAAAAACATTAACCCTCTGCTGGCGTATTGTCGAAATAGGATTGACGGTTAAATTTACCCGATATTACGAAACTTATCTCATTTATTGATCAGGCATTTCTGGAATAACAAAATGATTTAAATATTTAAAAATAATATATTGTGTGGTTTAATACCATTTTTGAGTTTATTAATGTCAACGAGACTTGTCTCGAGAACTAGAGATATTTTAATCAATATGTAAATAAATACAATATATAAACAGTTTGTATTTTTACTTGTTGATGTAAACATCTGTCGAAACTAGTCGTGTTTACATTAATAAAATGGTCTTACAAGTGATTCATATTTATATTTAAATAACAGTCTTACAAACGCAGCCTTTAAACTTCATTCAATATCGGCTACCATTTTTCGTATCGAATTGTCTCTTCCTTCTAATATTGCTTAGAAATCGAAATTAAAAAATTATAAATATTAATAAATACGTGAGAATAGCGAATGAATAAATATGAATATCTTTATATTGTGTTGCGTCTAAAATAAATTTAAGGATATAATTTACGACACAATCATAATGTGCTTTTAATTGATTTATCAAGAAACCAAATTTAGAAGTATCATCGCTGAAACGAATTGTTAAAAAATATGAAATGTTTTTAAACTATAAGGAGAGTATCAAATATATTAGGAGTCCTACTACGTAGTTTAATGGTAAGCACGCACGGCTCCCGCACTGGACGTCCCGGGTTAGATTCCCATGGGGGGTGGCTCAAATAAATACAAGTGATTTTTTCACATTAATATTTATTAAATATTACCTGAGTCGGACAACTAATCACCTTTACTTCGTGTATTAACAACGATCAAGATAACATTGCGTTTATTAGATGCAGTGCCCTATGCATCATTGGGATGAGGGTTTGAAGAATAAGAAACAGGCAACTAATTTTGTGAATTGGTTGAAATGATTAGTTAAAAATGATCGAACCTAAAAACTTAACGAATTATTTTTAAGACGTCGTTAATATATTACAATATATTATTATGTAGAAGGAAAACCGCAAAAGAAGTAAGCATACCTATCGGAAATTCGTTTTCACGTCTACGTTATTCTTCCGCAGATGCGACGTACTACGTTTCGGAGCTACGCCGGCAAGTCTAAGTCCCCTGGGCTATGCCAAAGTAATGGAAATGTCGCAACTTACTACCTATCCACAATGCACTGTTGCTCACGTACGTATACATAATATACAACGTGCATTACATATTATAATATACGGTTACGTTCGAGCTCACTCGCGTGGCAGGTAGTTGGTGTGTTAAATTTATCGGGCTTTAAATTTAATATAGTAGAAATAAACACAGGTTTCTGTGACTGTGCTATGTTCCAGCTTTTAAACAATAACAAACAATTCTTTTGGTGTGCAGTTACGAATTTGTACAAATTCGCTTTATAATAATTACAAACATGTATAATTTTGCTATAGGATACTTACGAACTTGTAAAAATTTGATTTGGAATAGTTACGAACTTGTATAAATTTGATTTGGAATAGTTACGAACTTGTACAAATTTGTTTTAGGATAGTTACGAACTTGAATAAATTTGCTTTAGAATAGTTACGAACTTGTACAAATTTGCTTGATAATACAAACATGTATAATTTTGCCATAGGATACTTACGAACTTGTACAAATTTGATTTGGAATAGTTACGAACTTGTATAAATTTGCTTTAGAATAGTTGCGAACTTGTACAAATTTGCTTTAGGATAGTTACGAACTTACAAATGTGCTTTATAACATTCACGAACTAGTTCAAATTTGCTATGGAGAAGTTATGAACTTCTACATATTTGCTTTAGAAAGGTAACTTATTTGTAGAAATTTTATTGAGAACAGTTACGAACTTGTACAAATTTACTTTAACACACAAGCTATGAATATTTTTCATATTGACTTATTATCATTGTTTGACTATACTATCCACATTCCGTGCCCCCCTATGCACCACAAGGTGCGGATGAGAAATAGAAGAAGAAGACATATAATGTGCGTGTACCAGAAAATTAATTCAGTGTGTGTAATTAATATCTTGTTTTTCCGCACGATTTTCGATTACGATTGTACTGATTTTTCTAATATGAGTAATTTTTGCGTTGACATGGGAAGAGAGGATAGAACTCATACAATTTCAACACTAACATCGCTTATTTTATAATCGTACGTCATAAGGACAAACAAACACGCCGATTGTTCCAACTTTTGTTGTTGTAATTTCTCAGTCTCGTAAATATTTACTGCGTGTACCGACGTTCAAGAAAACAGGTTCTCAACATATTTTAATCTAGCGCCTCCCCTGCTAAAATTTCTCATCGACATGAGAAATTTGATTGCCAGAATGGTCCCCTCATAGGAGGAGAGGAATGAAAATATATCGTCCCACTCCCTAGCCTTCGATTGAGTCTCGCAGAACCTCTAGTACCCCCTAGAAAATCTCTCCAGCGCCCGCTGGGGGCGGTACTACCCCCATTGGGAATCAATGCTCAAGAACAACTTATTCTGGCATTTTCCCAAGTGTAGTCTGACTTTAAGCCCGTATATTTATTATATGTAAAATTGTTCAAGTAAAAATTGGAATTATATTATACACATTCCTCGGTTTGTTTTCCATACATATGTCGCCAGAGGAGTGATTCTAGTTTGATTGGTTTTCGTCTGCCAAGTTTTAACGTTAGTCCAGAAGGTCTTTGAACGTCGATTCGACGTAAATATTTCTCTAAAGCCATCAAACTTCCTCCTAAACAGGCAAAACAAAGACATTAAAATATAATAACGCAAAATCTAATGGTAAACATAAGTAACATTTTGTGTGTCCAAATACTTGTTAAAAATTCTAGATGATCTCCGATTAGGAATTATTTTTTACATTATTTTTGACATCTCAACACAGATGGAGAATAATGAGATGTCAAATATAATTAAAAATAAACTAATAATTAAAATGTAACTTTGTTTTAAAATTACTATAAATATTTTATTATTACATAATTATAATGTCTACCGGAATGAAACCGGTATACATTATAATTAAGTTATAATAAAATATTTATAGTGATTTTAAATAAAAATACATTTTAATTATTAAATAAAAAATCACAGTTATTGCTTCAAATATAAATTATAAAAATTAACTACTTAATTGAAATAATCCAAATTTGCAAACAAGTATTTGGACACATTCAAAATGTTGTAAATAAATAAACTGGTCAAATTATTAGCAAAAATACAATAGAAAGTGATTTTTTAAAGCGTTTCTTAAGTATGTGAATACAATCCAGGATTCGGACCTCACATACAAATAAAAGAGTTTCTGCTTAATAAAAGCTTCCTCATCCCAACATAGATGGTTATAGTGAACTTGCGTATACTGTGTTATGGCATTGATCAATATATCTAGGAGTTCCAAAAATTGGAGTAGTGTGGTTGTCAATCATAGGATGAAATGGTGAATGTTACACGTGTATAAAGTGATCATTTAACCAAGACAAGTCGTAAGCTCCGTAAATGACCCGACTTCCATATTCTTCTTCATCTATGTTGAGATGTATTTTTTTATCACGATTAGTTTCGAGAACTACAAGTATTTTCACCTAGAGGTGATAATATAGTTTTTTGTCATTTGTAACATCTGTAGTTCTTGAAACTTGTCGCGTTTACATACATTAACTCAGAATGGGATTATACAAGTGTTTTATATTTCAATTGCCATGTTTGTTCATAAAATTATGGCAATTATATCGATAGTTAATAATGTCACTTATTAGGCCGAATAACGTGACAATTTAAAACATTGTACGTAATTTCAAATTCTGGCAGAGCAAAATAATGCTTTAATCTCGAACAATATTTGCATACTTTTAGAATGTAACATTTTATAAGAATGGTAAAAAACGGCTTTCGCGAAAGTTTGCAAAATACAATTGACCCACTTTTAAACTTTTACATTAAACAAAGAGTAATAACGAACTAATTAGATGAAAATGATTAATTTTATTACTAAACAGATCCTTTTTTTCACGGAAATTTAGTTTAATTTTACCTTACATACAATTTATAAAAACGAGTTCCATGCATAAGCGAAATATATCTTTTCCCTTCTTCAAACCCTTATCCACACCTCAATGGTGCATAGGGCACTGCATTATATAAACGCATTGTTATCTTGATCGTTAACACATTAGAAGGTGATCAGCCCTCCGCTTCAGGTACCAGTCCAAGGTAATGTAAACAGTACTTTAAATAATATTGTAAATTGTTATTGTATCTTTTGTATATAATGCATATAATCTAATAATTAAAAAAAACAACAAATAATAATAAAAACAAAAAAAATGTATTAACATGCAAGTATTTCGGCTCAACACAGGCCATGCCTAATACATATCGCTCACTCCTTTCAAGAACGTCATAAATAAAAAATCATCAATTTTCAGTTGAGCATGTTTTCGGAATGCCCAGAAAATGTACTATATTCCAGCAAAAGAGGCATATTTTAAACTTAATATTTACCCGCTACAGGGCAGAAAGTGTTGTTTTTGCATTTTGAAGAAAAGTTATTGTTTAATTATTTTTTTAAATAAACGAAATATTTTTCAAATGGAGAAAAAAACTTCAGGTTTTACTTAAAAAGATCTGTTGCACTGTAAAAAGTTCAGTAAGTGGCTTGATATTTATTTTTAATACATTGTATTATATTTTCCAACTTTAAAAACGTTCTCCTGAAAAATCAAGTTTTTTGATTTATGACGTTCTTGAAAGGAGTGAGCGATATGGTAAAAATAAATCAAAAGGTATGTATGTAAGAAATAAATAAAATGAAATAAAATTAAAAGTAAAAAATGTTGATTAAATTAGAGAAAAAAAATCACTTTAGAAAAAAAAGGTGAAATATATAGTTGACTAAATCTAATACTACATTCGGAGAAGATAATTTTTAAGTGTTCGATTCCGTTACGTCAAATTAGAGTAAATACTCGTAAATGTATTTGAATGAAAATGACATTGGAATTTTTATAAATGTGTCAAATTAACACAATACTTTATCATGATATGGAAAAAGAAGCAAAATTATTTATTGATAAAATAACTTCGTATTTTTACTAAAAAAAAAACAAAATTCGATGTCTTTTAGGTCTTTTAAATTTAAGTTTGGAAAAATATTTGAAACGGGTATGGGTACTGGGGGATATGTCGCGTGCATGGTAGTTTGGTACGAATTGAACTCACAAGTAAAATCATAGAACTAAAATCTTATGTGTAAGTATCTTCATCGCTAACTTGAAAGGCATAATTTTATATAATTCAGAATCATTGAATTATATAAAATCATGCCTTGAACGAGACAGCGAGTGCTTTTCCCTAGAATTTTTACTAAATTACAATAAGTAACTTTAAACATAAAAAGTAAACCCACTCACCGGTAGGAATAGGCTATAAAACTTATAAAGTCAAAGTATAAGTAGGTCCGCAATAAGCGGTGTGGCATAAGCCGTAGCTAGATTTCAGAGTCACTCAGATGTTAGGTAATAAAATAACACTTTTTAAAGACACTTGAAAAAATATACAAAAAAAGACTATTTTTACTATATATAAAAAAAAACTATATATGTAAAATATTACTATATTTAAAAAAGCCTCTTTTATTATATAACATTAAATCACGAGTGTAAGTCCCTCTCCAAGCATAAGAGCACAGTCTCTAAGTTTGGAAAAATATTTGAAACGGGTATGGGTACTGGGGGATATGTCGCGTGCATGGTAGTTTGGTACGAATTGAACTCACAAGTAAAATCATAGAACTAAAATCTTATGTGTAAGTATCTTCATCGCTAACTTGAAAGGCATAATTTTATATAATTCAGAATCATTGAATTATATAAAATCATGCCTTGAACGAGACAGCGAGTGCTTTTCCCTAGAATTTTTACTAAATTACAATAAGTAACTTTAAACATAAAAAGTAAACCCACTCACCGGTAGGAATAGGCTATAAAACTTATAAAGTCAAAGTATAAGTAGGTCCGCAATAAGCGGTGTGGCATAAGCCGTAGCTAGATTTCAGAGTCACTCAGATGTTAGGTAATAAAATAACACTTTTTAAAGACACTTGAAAAAATATACAAAAAAAGACTATTTTTACTATATATAAAAAAAAACTATATATGTAAAATATTACTATATTTAAAAAAGCCTCTTTTATTATATAACATTAAATCACGAGTGTAAGTCCCTCTCCAAGCATAAGAGCACAGTCTCTTTTTTGGAGAGGTACAGCGAATCGAAATATAAAAGTTTTCCATATGTGTAAATGTTTCAAATGTATTATGTTATAAGTAAAAATGTAAATATATTAAATAAATAAATAAAAAAAGAATAAAAAAAGCGTGACATACCTAATACGATTTTTTTTAATAGCTTGTGATTTCCTGAAATTATTCTGGAAATATTTGGTAACATTAAAGAACAGGAGCAGAGAACTAGAGTATGGGTTTTGACAGCCTAGAGTTTTTATTTTATTTTATAGGTAAGTAAATGAAAGAATTGCCACAACGTTAAATTTATAACGACCATTTCTATTATTAAATGGTGGCCAGCGAACCTATATCAAACTCATTTATTTATTCCGTTTGAACCCTTTTCATCTGAGTGGTTTTGTATAATTTATTATTCCCGTTAAATAGTCCGATATAATATTTTAATATGAACAGTAAATTTTCTAATGGAGCCAACCATAACTTTGCAGTGCTTCATAATAATTTATCATTAAATGAACGCGTAAATTCTCTTAGCTTTTTGCTAGAGAAAAAATACAAGAACCTGTAATATATGTATTTTAAAATGTTCTTTGAATTTTAACTTAGGTATGTAGATATAGTCAGGCGCCGTGGCTTAGTTGGGTAGCCGATCGGCTGCGAAACTGGCGTCGCGGGATCGATTCCCGCCAATGGCAAAACAAATTCAAGAAATATTTATTTTCAATGGTCTGGGTGTTTATGATTTATGTATTTTTAACAATTACTTTCTCTATCCTTACCATTTTACCTGCAGTCTAGCCTCTAAAAGTAGAGGCTTTGCGGATTATTCCTTTACAAAAATACACGATTCGATTGCATTGCACAGTAATTTATATTTTCATTAATAAAATATTTGTATTATATACCTTCATTTATTTCATTTATACGAAAGGGGAGAGGAATTTCATATGGTATTGTACATGAATAAATAAATTTGAAACAAAAGTTACAAAGAAATAATAGCTGGATATATGTACATACTTATATGTATATATGTATAATCATAAAGTAGAAATAATTAACGAATTACGGCATTTAATAAAGAAGTGATTATCGATTAATTATAGAAGAAAAAAAACACACACGTTCAATTTTCCGTCGCCTAAAAGATCCATCAATTTTAAGTATTTACAGACATTCCCTAAATAATACGAAAAGTTTCCTCAAGGGTGTATTAAATAAATGAAATAAAACAAAAATTTAAGTCTTGAAGCAGTAACTATTGACTTCGAAACAATTCGATAATTATTATTAATTGTTAATTATACAGCAAATAATTTTAAATAAAGAAATGGCTTAAAAACATCCCTTTAAGTATTATAATATTATATCATAAATAAATCTAAGCTTATTTGAAGAGAATTCACAGACCCATTGTCTGAGAGAAAAACTTTCCTCCAATCGTAAAATTAAGTTCCATAAAGCATATTTTCAAAGAATCCTTTTAGGGAACTTCTAGGCCGTAAGTAGGCAGGATGGATTAGCTCCAACGGATGAGCTTTTAAAATGCCACATAAATAATTGCGGCCATTGTGAAAAGCTAGTTACTTTATTCTCGTTTATTTAACAGTTAATGGCTAGTTTATTCAGGTCATTTTAATGAAATATTGCGTGAAATACAGGTTTTTGATAAATAGTTCTTGGAATTGTAAAATAAAAAAATCCCTCTACATAACTATTCATAAAATTTAAATTTATTTTACATGTCGCTCACTCCTTTTCAACAACGTCATATTTAAAAAAACTTGATTTTTCAGGACATCGTATTTGAAAATTAAACATATAATGAAATGTATTGAAAATAAATATCAGGCCACTTATTTTTTATTGTGCTTATTGCACTTATCTTTTTAGGTAAAACCTGAAGGTTTTTTCTCCATATGAAAAATATTTAATAAATTTAAAAATATAATTAAACAATATATTTTCTTCAAAATGCAAAAACAACACTTTCTGCCCTGTAGCGGGTAAATATTAAGTTAAAAATATGCGACTTTCGCTGGGATATAGTACATTTTATAGGCATCCCGAAAACATGTACAACTGAAAATCGACGATTTTTTATATATGACGTTGTTGAAAGGAGTGAGCGATGTGATCGAAACTTAATTAAATTACGTACTAATTAACCATCACGCCGCTTTCTCGCTGGGGTGGGCAGAGAGAAAATAACGCTACAACAATTTATTTGCAAACATTGTTCGCCTCTTCCACATATGAAAGGAATCTAACAACACTGCACAAATACATCGTTAAAAAATAAATGCAATATGGATGCTCAATTATGGGCAGAATGGTGAAGTTATCAGGTGAGACCTTATTTTATGGAAGGTAGCTTTGATTTTATTTGTGTTTTAATGAGATTTCATTAGTTATACTACAACAACTAACTGTATTGAAATGTAGCGAGGTATCATTCAAACACACAGCAGAACTAAATAATTGCCGTTATATTTTTTATTGATAAAAATTAAATCAGTACTAATATGAAATGAAAATAAGCGAAAAACGATCTCAAACACTTTTGATAAATTCTCAAACTTTTGATACCGTCGCACGACAGGACACTTAAGTAAAATAGATATTAAATAATAAAAATGAAAATGATATTTTCTGGCGTTTCTCATGTGTGTGATTATAATCCAGGATTCGGACCTCACATACTAATACAAGAGTTTCTGCTCAATAAAAAGCTTCTTTTCATCTCACCAATAGATGTCTCAAATGAAGTTCTAGTGATTCAAAAATAATTGTGTCAAAATTGGTTCATATATATAGAACTTCCAAGAATTTGAGTAGTGTGGTTGTCAATAATGAGTAGAATTAGTGAATGTTACACGTGTGTAAAGTGATCACTTAAACCAGCCTATGACGGTCGTCAGTCCCGTAAATGCCCAGACTTCCATTTTTTTCTTCATCTTTGATGATATCGCTCACTCCTTTGAAGAACGTCATAAATCAAAAAACTTGATTTTTCAGGAGAACGTTTTTAAAGTTCAAACATAAAATACAATGTATTAAAAATAAATATCAAGCCACTTATTTAACTTTTTACTGTGTAATAGATCTTTTTAGGTAAAACCTGAATATTTTTCTCCATTTGAAAAATATTTAGTATATATAAAAAAAAATTAAACAATACCTTTTCTTCAAAATACAAAAATAACACTTTCTGTCCTATAGCGGGTAAATATTAAGTTTAAAATATGCCGCTTTTGCTGGGATATAGTACATTTTTTGGGCATTACGAAAACATGCACAACTCAAAATTGACGATTTTTGATTTATGACGTTCTTGAAAGGAGTGAGCGATATGTCAAAAAATAATATGAAAACAGATTGATTATTTCCAAGGAAGGATATCTGAAAAAGTTTTTGGCAGTAACAGGATAAAGTCTGCGCTGAAAACTCGAGGTAGTAACTCGACAAGTGCATTTAGATAACAATTGCATTTCCCCGATGCACAGGAAACGCTAATCTGCATAGTTCACGAATATGCGGCTAAGTGCTCGCCGACGGGCAATGACATTGGGTAAACTGAAAGCCAGCTTCTACGAAAGCTCTAAGCAATGAACACGTTCTGTGAACCTTAATGGTTTCATGAATATCTCGAAAATACCTTTATGGTTAGTTATATTAGATGTCTTTTAAGAGAGTTTCTCAGCATTATATTGTTTGAGTAAGGAAAAGATGAAACAATCATCAAATATTCTTAACATGATTAATATTTAAAGCACTTACTTTGTTTTTTGTCATTTTTACTTTTATATTTTTTTTTTACAAAAATATTAGTAATATTAGTATATAACTACTCACCGAGATTTTTATATCTACCGGTTTCGAAACGTACCCATCTCTTCGCCAGGACAATCACTATATGGCAGTGATTGTCCTGACGAAGAGAAGGGTACGTCTCGAAACCGGTAGTCATTAAAATCTCGGTGAGTAGTTATATATTAACATTACTTACATTTTAGTAAAAAAATATAAAAGTATTATCAAATGATTCCAGATAATATATTATGTTATTTTTTATAAAATTGTATAAATTATTTATTATTATTTCGTTTGAAACTGCGTGAATTATATACGTACTATAAAATTAAAATATATACTCGTAATACATTTATAATCAGTGCTTTCTGAATCTTCACAGTAACTTAATTAAATCTAAATGATCACTTTCCCTTTTACAATAAATATGGAAGTGGAATAATTGAATACCCATTTTTAATTTGTTGCCAACGGATGAAAGAGAGCAAACAAAAATATAGAGTAAAGACAAAATAAAGAATCAAGAGTGAATATTGTAAAAAATGTATTTATAAATGCTTGTATGTGTACATATGTTTATTTTTTTTTATTAAAACCCTTATCCGCACCCCAATGGTGCATAGGGCACTGCGTCATATAAACGCAGTGTTATCTTGATGGTTTACACATGAAGGAAAGGTGATCAGCCCTCCGCTTCAGGTACCAGTCCAGGGTAATATTGAATAAATATGACTGTGAAAAAATCACTTATATTTATTTTACCCCCCTTGGGAATCGAACCAGGGACCTCCAGAACGGTAGCCGAGCGTGCTGACCATTACACTACGGAGGCGGACAGATGTGTATATATGTACGTAGTATATATTATTAACAAATTAATGAAATTATGAAAAAAATTAGACCATGTATATTTTTTTATGAATGCATTAATTTTTCACAAGTTTTCATAAGTTTTCCACACAAAAAAAAATATATTTTGGATGATGAGATTGAAGTGGAAGAAAATATTCATTTGATTAATTACAATTATTGTCCACCTCCGTAGTGTAGGGGTCAGCGCGTTTGGCTACCGTGCTGAAGGTACTGGATTCGATTCCCAGGGGGGTGAAAATAAATATGGGTGATATTCACTCTCATATTTATTTAATATCACCCTGGGCTGGTACAAGAAGCGCAGGGCTGATCACCTTGCCTTCATGCAATTAATGATCAAGATAACACTGAGTCGCTACGATACAGTGCCCTATGCACCACGGGGTGAGGATAAGGGTTAAAAGAAGAAAGAAGAAGAATTACAATTATTAATACACTATACTATATAAAAACACTTGATGGATTAGAAAGATAAAAGCTCTGATTGACTCAAAACCTGTTTATTAAAAATATTTGATTTTTGATTATACTTTGGTTCATTTTCAAACTACGAAATACATATACTCGTACATTATACTTTAAAATGATTAAAAACGTGTTTTCCTCTTACAGTAAAATATTGTATTTTTTCATACGGAAACAAACACGTTTCATATTGTTTGACGTGTTGTGCGCAAACATGCTTTGTTCTACGTATGATTTTAATATGCCTTGCAGCCATAATATGCGAGAATTCAGCATATACAAACTACTATACTTTCCACTGTTTAAGTGCAAGAGTGTAGTAGCAATTACGTAAGTACGTTCAAATAGTATTTTTTAAACATTTTAACTACGCCAGGATCAGCTGTGTAACAAAGTTAGGAACAATGTATGAACGCGTTCCGGAAAACATATTTATGCTGCAATTCTTAAAACTTTTAGTTATATTAAAAGCGTTAACGAAAGTGCATATTAATATGTGGATCATCTCCTCTGCGTCTTGCATGTTAATAATAATAATAATAATAATAAAACTCTTATCCGCACCCCAATGGTGCATAGGGCACTGCTTCATATAAACGCAGTGTTATCTTGATCGTTTACACATGACGCAAAGGTGATCAGCCCTACGCTTCAACTTAAAATAGGTATTATTTATTATTTATTGATTTGGCTTTTAATTTGTAGAACTCCATTTTAATTTATGTATTAATTTTTTAATCAAACACAGATTTTTTGAGTCTACTAAGTTGTATTTTATTAACAAAAACACATAAAAAATTATATTGTGACAATTGTTTCGCCTTGTTAGGGCATTATCAAACGAATGACATTCGTTTGATAATGCCCTAACAAGGCGAAACAATTGTCACAATATAATTTTTTATGTGTTTTTGATAATAAAATACAACTTAGTAGACTCAAAAAATCTGTGGTTGATTTAAAAATTAATACATAAATTATTTATTATTATGGTATATTCGTGGGTTGGAAAAGTTTATCACCAAACAATAAACTGAAAAATGGTGTCAAATTAATGCCAAGGCAGTAGGAGGTAGTAGGGGGTGTAAATGCCACTTGAAGGCATGGAACGGTCGCGTAAAGGTCACTTCTGGTGCAAATGTTAATGGCAGGTGCGCCGTCACGGATCGTTACATACGGAAATCCGTCATAATAACGGTCAACACACGGTGTGTCCAAATCTTTGTTTACAAATCTGGTCTTGTCCACTGTATGTGTTATTTATATTGATATTTCAACATAGACGAAGAAGAATGTTTATATTTAAAAATCAAATGTTATTTTTTTACAACATTTTGAGTGTGTCCAAATACTCTTTATCTGGTCAAATTATAAGCATAAATAATAAAAATGAAAATTATATTTTCTGGCGTTTCTCATGTGTGTGATTATAATCCACATCTCACATACTAATATAAGAGTTTCTGCTTAGTACCATAAAAAGCTTCTTGGCATCTCACCAATTAGATGTCTCTAGTGAAGTTCTAGTGATTCAAGAACAAGGTTTCTAAATTGGTTCATATATATATATATATATATATATATATATATATATATATATATATATATATATATATATATATATATATATATATATATATATATATAGGACTTCCAAAATTTTGAGTATTTGAGTGATCAAACACGAGATTGATCAATATATTTACGAGATCCAAAAAAATTGTAGTGTGGTTGTCAATAATGGGTAGAATTGGTGAATGTTACACGTGTGCAAAGTGATCACTTAAACCAGCCTATAATGGTCGTCAGCCCCGTAAATGCCCAGACTTCCATATTCTTCTTCATCTTTGATGAGATCTCAAAATATATATATTTATAAGTATATGAAAATGTTATTTTGTTTACAAATCACTATCTTAAAATTGATGTTAAGATATCAATATAACCAGTTTAACCACTTGAAAGCTATTTATATTGACATTTCAACATAGACGAAGAAGAATGAGGAAATCTGCGTATTTACATGGTTTACGACTTATCATAGGCAGGTATAATCATTTTGAACGCTCTTGTGCCGAGAACTAGCATGTGAAAGAACATGTCAAAGCATAAATACAATTTTTTAAATTTGGGTAGTATGGTTGTCAGCTCGACCGCTAAAACACACTGGCGTCGATATATCGATTCTCAGCACTCTAACGTTAAATTGGCTAAAATATAAATCCAGAGCGCTCGCGAATAGGGTGGGGGTGAATAAATCATTCTCAGAAAAAAAGGGCCATAAAAGGGGTACACGACATACATACACATACATATATATATATATATATATATATATATATATATATATATATATATATATATATATATATATATATATATATATATATATATATATATATATATATATATAAGAATAACTGCGAACCCTCCCTGTTTTCATGACTAAGCATTTTGAATTAACAAGAATTAACCAGGATAACAAATACATTGGCATTATTTCGTTATTCTCTCGAAATATTGGTACAAAAGATTTAATCCTGCATAGCTTTGCAATACAAACGAATCTTAGCGTGAATAAATAACACCGGGATGAAAAATAGACGCATTTCTATATTAAATCGAGCGCCGTTTACTTCGGGGAATTCCGTGTTACACAATTAATAGCAAACGGTGATAAACGAGAGGGATGCGAGGTTAAGATAAGCACTATCGATACAATTAAGAAAGGCGCACCGAGATGGTTGAGGCACGTGGAGCGAATGAATCGTGAAGGAGGAAGAAAATATTAATTCAGAAGAAGGGAAGGAAAACATCGCATGGAAAATGGATAACCATACCATGTTGTAGAAAAGGGATACGCGTATGGGAGGATACAATAGCAATTGGCAGGCTATTATTTAATCAAATAACCGACTGCTTTTGAAGAAGCCGCTATTTGATATTTCGAAAGTTTTTTGCTAATTCAATTTAATTCAATTCATTAAATAATTAACCTAAAATTACTCTTACATGACAATTTTACATTTCAGGCGTATTATATCAATAACGCAAATTACATAGTAAATAAAAAGACAATAATAACAATAAAGACAACAAACTACACGTAAATAAATTCTTAAATATAATTTAAATGTAATTTTGTTTTAAAATCACTATAAATGTCTACCGGTTTCGAAGCTAACCGCTTGAAATCAATTGAAAAAATGTATATATATATATATATATATAAATATATATATATATATATATATATATATATATATATATATATATATATATATATATATATATATATATATATATATATATATATATATATATATATATATATATATATATATATATATATATATATATATATATATATATATATATATATATATATATATATATGTTTATATATATTTATAGATATATATATATATAAATATATATATATATATATATATATATATATATATATATATATATATATATATATATATATATATATATATATATATATAAATATATATATATGTATATATATATATATATATATATATATTATTTTAAAGACCTGATGATGGAATGATTATTCCGAAACCGGTAGTGTACTCACGAATAAGTGTTTATAAAAGTGTTATTACACAAAGTAAACGATGAATGATAACGAGAGAGTGTTATAACGTTATACGAGTAGGTACTATTACACATCAATGTATGTGAGAAAAGACACACACGTGAAGTTTAAAAGCATTCGCTTTATACGAGTTTAGGAGCACGCGCGCTTCAAAGATTTACGAGGGCTGACCAAGTATCGTGTACTGGAGAAACGAAAAACTAAATTGCTTTCCTTCCCTTTAATTCGATCTGAGAATTGTTGCTCCAGGGGCGAGTGTGCAGGGAGGTACCTGAACGAGTGTTATTTAATAAGATAACGAGATATAGAGGGCAATCAAAACCGCGTTGGGGTAGTAAAGGAATTACGGCAGGGCACTGCTCAAACTTGCGATAAAACGCGAGTGACGATATGGTAGATCAAATTTAATGCTATCCTCGTATACATCATGACGTTTCTCGAATTGGATTTCTCGATCCGGGGATAAGAATAAACGCTGAGAACCGACAACCGTAAAACCTGAAAAACATGGGCCCTAATTCAAGCAGGTTTATTCATATTTTGTTAACAGAACCAGACTTTAACCGTTACCAAAAAAATATGCGTGACACTTGTGCGTTGTTTCGGTTGCCAACAATTTCCAGTCTTTTTTTATAACGTTTTTTCATTAACTGTATTAGTCGTACTTTATTGTGTATACGCAAATTTTATTTCCATTTTTCATTTTTTATAAATTTTGTTGAAAGACCTTAGTCCAAAGTCACCAGTTTTTCAGTTTTTATTTTCTTATTTATTTTTTGAACGGCTAATGCCTTTAACATACAATAAAACAAAAAGTCCTAAACATAATATAATAATAAAGTAACAAATAGTAAGCACTGGTAAATACACGTCACCTTCACACACTATCAGCGAGCAGCGAGAGAGTGAAACACAACATTTAAATTCATCCAGTATAACATGGAGAAGAAATGCTGAGAAAGTACAGACTTCAAGGTGGATAACAATATATTAAATAAATCTATACTTTCAAAAGCATTGGCTAACATGTGAAGCCGCGGAATCGGAGAGAACGTGGCATAGTTTGCATTATGTAAAAATACTGCGAATATAGATTTTTGCCTAGTACCTCTTTGACGCACGCTAAGCTTTATTTGTTTTACTTGATGGACTTTACCGCTTTTGATTTTGTCGGACTCGGTTCCATTACGTTCGGGCGGGCATTCTTCCGCCCGAAGTCTCTGCGTTACGTATCGCGAGATGTGCTCGGCTCAGCGCTCACACCGCTCAGCGCTCTCGCGAGGCTGCAAAGTGCCGGCTGGACCGCAATCAGGAGCGGCCCGGAGCTCGGCCCCGAGTGAGAGTACTCGTGTGGGGCGCACTTACCACATGATCGGATTAAGTTCCCGTTTAACGGTTCAATAATATTAATTAACCTGGATTAACGAACGAGTGAGGAAAGAACGGTAAAACAAATTTACGAGGCGAATGTAATTGGAAAAAGGAGAAGAGGAAGACCGAGAAAAACTTGGCACGATCAAGTGTGCCAAATACTTAAAAGTGGTAAGGTTAGGAGTCGAAACAATCGGCGGGTATGTATGAGGAGATGCATGAACGTGAAAGAGGCGAAGAATGTTTGCAAGGACAGAGTGGTGTGGCGTTCTATTCTCTCTGCCTACCCCTACGGAGGAGCGGCGTGATGGTTAGGTTAGTTTTTTTACTAACCTGGATTAATCAAAAGAGATTTATTTATCATTAATTATTATTCATAATTATTATACTTTATGACTATCGGTTTCGGAATAATCATGCCATCATCAGGTCCAATGCATACGAAATTCGACCTGATGATGGAATGATAATTATATTCCGAAACCGGTAGCCACGAAAAAGTGTTTTTTTTTTTTAAAGTAGTATTACACAAAGTGAAAGATGAATGATAAGGAGAGTGTTATATTACCATACCACAAGGTTAATAATGCTTTTAATATACAAATTACCTTTTTTGATAAATTATTCGGAATGCACAAAAATGGAGTTAGCGTCTTTTGAAATCGAAGGACTCGACTGATCAAAAGTTCAGTGTAACTCAGGAGCTCAACTTGGCGTAAAAACACTTGGAAATTGAAAGGAAAGAGCAAAGAAGAATATAAAACTTTAGATATATAAGTATAATGTATATTGTTACACGTTCCGTCCTTCCTGTTTTATATCAAACGGTTTTACATTGTGTATGTGAGTACATTTATAACAGAAATTCATGAAGGCTTTTTGGATATCCAATTTCAGAATAGAAAAATGTTTTTTCAGAAAAATATTTCAGGAATCTATAAAAACGTGTTTTTGCTTACTTATAAATACATTTTAATTATTTGCAAACGTAAACCGCATGACCGCAAGCGAATGAATTTAAAAAGTAATGTTTAAATTTTTGTATCATATAAAAGTATGATTAAAAATTAAAATAATAGTAATAAAACATGTATTGAAGTTACGTGCAAAACTTTACGATACAATATATATATATATATATATATATATATATATATATATATATATATATATATATATATATATATATATATATATATATATATATATATATATATATATATATATATATATATATATATATATATATATATATATATATAAATATATATATTTTAAATAATAAGAAGAAATGTTATTTATTGTTTCAGCAACCACTTTATGGTAAGACACGATTTAATTAATAAAAATAATTAGTTCTGAAATGAAAAAAATTATAAAAAATAAGTTGACTGAATTGAGCAAATCTGTTGATTTCTGCTCAAAAAAAATTGATGAATATGAACAATCAAGAATAAAAATGGATTCCAAATTGAAAGAAACTCAAAAAGAAGTTAGAGAACTAAAATCGAAAATAAATCAAATTGAACAAAACACACTTGAAACATCAATTGAAGTTCAAGGAATAGCTATAAAAAAAATGAAAACCCCAAATCTGCGGTCAAGATTTTACTAAATAAACTTGACTGTAGTGATATATCAAACGACTATAATCTTATTAACATTTACTCTAACCCCACCAAGAAAACGGTAACTGTCAAATTTAATACAAAGGAGGCTAAGGATAAGATGATGAGTCAAAAAAAAATTAAGGGGAATATTTCGTCAAAAGATTTAAGCATTTCTGACTCTTTGGATAAAATTTACATCAACGAGAAATTAACGACCACCAATAAACATCTACTCTGGTTGGCAAAAACCACTAAACCCCTTGGATACAAATATGTCTGGACGAAGAACGGCAACGTCCTCATCAGGAAAACTTCAGACTCGCCCATTCTATATATTAAGGACCCCAACGATATCCCGCTTCACTGATGGACAAAACATAATTTCTCATCTACATCGGAACCCGCCACTGCGATGCAGCATCACAACCACATTCGGACAGAAATATGTGACAATCTTCAGCAACTCAATGCATACTTACAAGGAAACAGCTTCAACATCATGAATTTTAATATAAGAGGAATAAGAAAAAATTTTGATGAATTTTGTATCCTTTTAAATGCGATTAAAACTCAACAAACAATTTTAATACTCACTGAAACGCAACTGAGGGATTGTACCCCATTCTGTATTCCCGGATATTCATTTTTTTCAGTGCCCTCGAAACATACATCGCACGATGGTATTTCCGTATTTTATAATACTCATTCTATTTCTAATATTAATATAACTGCATTAGAATCAAACTACTCAAACTCAATAAGCATAAGTTTCACTATGAACGAAAAAACATATTTAATAATTGCCATATACCGCTCTCCTTCACTAGATATAAAATCTTTTATTTCTGAACTGAAATTGATAATAGAGGAGGTTAATAAAAAAAATATTGATTTTTCTTTTATTGCTGGAGATATCAATATAAATATTTTGAATTCTGTTTTAAATCCGTTAGCTAATGAGTACCTAAATCTTCTATACACAGCAGGCTATTTATCATATATAAACACCTCTACCCGGCCAAACATACTCACTAACTCATGCATTGATCATGTATTTCTAAAAACTAACCAATCCTATCTCCCAAAATCTGCTATATTCAAAATCGACTTAACTGACCACTACCCTACTTTTTACTGCCATAATATGTTTAAGTCTAAAAATCCATCTATATCTAACGACCAACAAATAAAAAAAATTAAAATTAATTATCAAACATTAACTGATTCACTACAATATGAAACGTGGAATTCCGCGTTTTTACAACACGATCCTAACCTTTCTCTTAACATTTTTTACGAAATATTGAATAAACACATTGAGAACAGTAGCCAACTAATACCAATACCAAAAAGTAAACACAAAAAAATTAAACCTTGGATAACCCGTGGACTAATAATTTGTATTCAACATAGAAATAAACTATATAAAATGTATAAAAATCATGAAAGTTTCTGTTTGACTAATCACAAGCCTATTAATGAAAACAAACGTAAAGAATATATCATTTACCGTAATTTTGTAAATATTCTAATAAAAAAGTGCAAGAAAGATTACTATTCAAATCAATTACTAAATTCGAACTCAGATTGTAAAAAAACATGGAATGTGATTAATGAAATTACGAATAGGAAACAAAGTGAACATATTTTTCCGCAAAAGCTAGTAACTGATGATAACATTATTATTACCGATAGAGAAGAAATAGCAAACAATTTCAATGATTTTTTCACCAACATTGCATCAACGCTCATAGATAATAATCCTTCCCTTAAAACACGTTTAAATGATTCTTCACATTCTCCTCGCATTCTCACACAAAGCCATCTGAATCTTAATTTTGAACTTTCTCACTTTAAGCGTATAACAGAAGCTGAAATATCAAAATATATTGACGAACTTAATATTAACACTGCTAATGGGCCAGATGAACTAAGCAGTACAACAATTAAGTCTATTAAGATATTTATAATACCACCTTTACTTTATATTTTTAATGAATGTCTCGCAAAAGGAATATTTCCTAACCAATTCAAGATATGTAATCTAGTACCAATTCACAAAGCTGGGTCCTCAAGTAAAACTGATAATTACCGACCAATTACTTTAATCTCGCAACTAGCTAAAATCCTAGAAAAATGTATTAAAAACCAAATTATATTTTTTCTGGAATCTTCCGATCTTCTATCTCATAACCAATTTGGTTTCCGATCTAGTTATAGCGCAGAAGATGCAATTTACAACCTTACAAAATGCATTTACTCTAGTTTAGACTCAAATAAGAAATGCCTTACAATATTTTTAGATCTTAAAAAAGCATTTGACACAGTTAACCATGGAATTTTACTAAAAAAACTTTGTAAAATTGGTATTAAAAATGATTGTCTATTGTTTTTTGAAAATTACTTAGTAAATCGACTTCAAAGCACCAAGATTGGACCAACTATAAGTAAGGCTAACACTGTGATACACGGAGTTCCACAAGGAACAGTGCTCGGTCCTTTATTGTTTCTAATTTATATTAACAATCTTTGTAATATCGATGTACCTGGTAAACTGTTCTCCTACGCTGATGATACCGCAATAATTGTACAAGGTAAATCCTGGGAAGAGACAGCCAGCAAAGCCAACAAATGTATAACAGTAATCAAAGAGTGGCTAGATCGGAACCTCCTTTCTCTTAATTGTGAAAAAACTTTATTCATACCTTTTTACAATTCTTACTCGTCAGCCCCTTCATCGAATCTTAACATCATGTTTCATAACAAAAATTGTAACCTCGACATTTGTAATAACTGTGTAAAAATGAAATCTGAAAAGTCGACAAAATATTTGGGTCTAACAATAGATTGTCAACTCAAATGGAACCAGCACATAGAAAAAATTGTGAACAAACTTAGGTATCTGACATATATTTTTAAACGTTTGTCTAGTTATGTCCATCCTAACACCAACAAAATGGTCTATCATGCACTTGTACAGTCTTCTCTTTGTTATGGAATAATTGTATGGGGGGGAGCTTTCAATATTCATTTAAAGCCTTTAGAAACAGTCCAAAAACTTATTATTAAAATCATGCTTAAAAAAAATTCTACTTTTCCTTCCAACCAATTATTTCAGGAAGCCGAACTTTTGGAGCTACGAGAAATCTATTGCCAACAGTGTCTAAAATATGTTTATTTGCGCCAACATTTATTTCCTAAAAATAATAATAGATCTAGCCAACGAATTAATAATTTATTAGAAATCCCTTTTTGTAAATCCAGACTTGCGCAAAGACACTCATTTTTCATAGCTCCAAAACTGTTCAACTTATTCCACAAAGACTATTTGTTAGATGTTAATTCCCTAAGTTCGTGTAAATTTAAAAATTTGCTTAGATTATTTATAAAAGAGACAGATTTAAGTTCCTTTTTCATTTAGCACATGATCGCTAGCTTTTTACTTTTTTTACTTGTCATCTTTTTTATGTTTAAGTTTTAATTAAAAAAAATAATAGAAAATTGCTCCCTGAGAGTCAAGTATTTTTTTTGTATTTTTTTTTGTATTTAAATTAAGTTTTTTGTATTTTGTATTAACTAATTATACTTAGAAACCTATACCCTTATACCCTGTACTATGACTATTTATTTTTTGTATACCCACACACAGGCCATGCCTTTGTGGGATCTTTTTTTGTATTCATTTTATTTTTTATATATATTTTTTGTTTTTGAATTTATGTAATGCAAAAGAATTTTAAATAAAGAAAAAAAATATATATATTTTTAAAAAACTTGTTTTTTTTTTTAAATATAAATGAAACGCTTGTTTTTTACCACTTGAGTGCTCAAAATGAAAACTCGAGTGGTAGAAACAAGTGTTATATTTATAATTTAATAAAATGAAATACTGTGTTGTTGATCGAATAATAAAACGTAGTTGGGACGAACTCACACATGCAGCAACGTAAGAATTATTTAATATATTATGAATTCCAAAAATTTGAGTAGTGTGGTTATCAATCATAAGTAAAATGGTGAATGATACGCATGTATTAAATCATAACTTTAACCAGCTTATTACAGGTCGTAAGCCCTGTAAATACCCAGACTTACATATTCACCTTTATCTTTATTGAGATGTTAAAACGCTAAACGTAGTTTGTTCACGAAATAAGGAGAATTTATTTGCTAATTAATGAAAAACTGAAAAAACTAAGTAAAAACATTTTACACATTAGATTTTCAATTTCAGTAGATTTGAGTGGGAATTTCGATCAAAAAATTTGATAACCTATCGAATTGAGCGGAAAATTCTTGACACAGCTGTTGCAAACTAAAAACCGATCAAATTGGATTTTTCGAGCACTGTTTTTTGTAGCTGACTATTCACGTGGGATTTGGAAGAAAAGAGCGTACAGAATAAAAGGTAGGTATACATTGTTATTTGTTCAAGTCCAATCGCTGTAAGAACTAAAAAGAAAAGAATTTTGGCCATATTATGAGAAGAGAGAAATGTGAAGTAATACGTATAATATTGCAAGGAAAATTTGAAGGAAAGCGAACTAAAGACAGTTTAAAAATATGAGAAAATAATTCCAGTGGTTAATGAACCGAGTCCACTTATCACCAAATAATTATCAATGGGCAGAGGCGTGCATTCAATATAGGCAGAAAAGCAGTGCCTACCCTGTATTACTCGCTTTCCATATAGAAATACGACCAGTGCCTACTTTGCCTTATTGAGTATTGCGTACTTTATCTTACTACCCTACTCTACTGCCTACTCTGATTAAAAACTCTGTGCACGCCACTGGCTGTAGGTAAGGTCAACATCTCTACAATTATAGCCAACCTTCAATATATAGGAGAAGAATAAGAAAGAAAGAAAGAAGAAGAAAATATATATGTCCTTTGTACTGTCTGAATACGGATAGTAGTCCCAGAAAAAAATTGAGAGGTTTCTTACAATTTATTACTGTATTACAATTCACAGGCTTACTATAATTGAGGCTTATTACAATAATGTAATAAACCTCCACATTTGTTGAAAATCAAAAACGATTTGATGTTAAGAGGTTTAAAGTACAAAAATGACGTAAAAATTTCTATGATTCATTTGTATATGTATGTTAAGTAATACCCCGCTTAACGCCACCCCTATTTACGTTGTTCCGCTAAAACGCTGTTATAAAAGCGCGGTTCAGTGATTCACTGAGAAACCGAAAATGCTATCTTTTATTCGGGAATTTCCTAATATTTATTCCACGTGCCAACTCCCAATCAGTTTATACCGTTTCACTCGTGTGTGCATTCCCAAAAAGTTTAAACATGAACCACAATACTGTTTAGTCGTTTGAAACGCATTAGTTGTTGTATATAAAATCGCAATAATTGAACACTGCGTAGAAAAATGGCAGAAATAATAGTTGCTAGATTTTGCTATATAATTTAAATATGTATTACTTTTATGTGGGAAATAAACCCCGCTTAGCGCTGATTCGTTAAGCGCGCCATTTTGCTGGCACGGATTACCTGCGCTAAGCGAGGTATTACTGTATTATATTTTTCTTATACATTTTGGGTACGCTAGCGAATCAGACCAATGTCACTATATTATTAATGATAGTCTATTTTCGTGGGCATAGCTTGTTTTCTTCGGCATACTGAAAAATACATGTTTGCATTAATATTACGTATGTGGAACGAAACCTAGCGTCTAATCCAACTAGAATCTAGCAGAAAAAGTTGGAAGTATTAAAAAATGTATGATGCGAAATTCAAAAATGGGTTTAATCAACAAAATATCTTCTTTGCCACTTCGATTCATTGCTTTCATTCATCGTTATAAGTCAAAGGATTCCTCACTAGAATTTTTGGAATTTGTTAGCGAAAACGGTTCAAGAAGTTTTGACAGGAGTTAAAATTCAATAAATTTCCAGCAGTAACAAAGTTTTAGAAAAGATATAAGTTCTAGACACTGTAAAGAAAAGAAAGATAGAGTACTTCGTCCATTTTACGAGCGGAGAGAATGTATTATATTACGAGGTAAAGTTGAAGGTAAACGCAGCATAGAAAAAAGACGTATATTCTGGCTTAAAATGTGAGAGAGTCGTTCAACTATAGCACTAAGTAATATTTAGAGCGGCTGCAGACAAAGTAAAAATTGACATGATGATTGCCAACCTTCAGCGTGGAGCGACACAAGAAGAAGACGAAGAAGAACAATATTTTATATTTGAAAAAAATGAAGAGTCCGGAATATAGTGTGATACTGATACAATCAAATACTCCGGTCAGATCGCAACAATTTTTATGAAGTAGCATTAAATATGTGTGATTTAAATTCCTTGAAATCTGAATTTCAATCATAATCGGATGATAGATCATAAACTCTGTAAAAGTCCAGACTGCCATATTCTTCTTGATGTAAGTTAAGATGTAAAAAAAAGAGTAAAAATAACTGTTAAATGGTAAAAAAAAACATATTTGTGAACAGGTTTTTGGACACTCAAAATGTTGTGAACAATAGAAATTATTCAACTAGAAATACAGAAGTAGGTCATAATACAAACATGACTAAACATGTTACGGGATGAGAAATTAATTTATTTTATTACCGACTGTTTTGCGTTTAAATGCAAATTTATTCGTTGAAATAATTGACTATAAATAAGAACTAACAAAACGTTGACTTTTAAGTACAACGTTACTTTGGGACCTAAATCCGGATAATAGAACGTAGTAGACCTAAAAGCGACCCAGATAATTCAAGTCCTTTTGTTGTATTTCTACACTTAAAAGTAATATGAATCACTATTATATGACATAATTTCAAATTTACGTTTTCAACACTCGAAGAAGTAATGGCGAACGTATAGGCTTTTTCGCTCTTTTTAGAAGAACACAGTACGCCATTTTAGAATACAAATGTGGCTTTGATATTTTTAAAGCATTTTACATTTCTACACGCCGTTTTGCTTGCTTAATGCGCCAGGCGCCGTGGCGTAGTCGGGTATGCGCTTGGCTGCAAATCTGGCGTTGCGGGTTCGATACCCACCAAGTGCAAATTAAATTCAAGAAATATTTATTTTCAATTGGTGTGTGTGAGTATGATATATTTTTTACATCTATATTCTCCTTTTTAACTATCGTACCCGCAGACAAGCCTCTAAAATAGAGGAGTTGCTATTTTTCCTAAAAAAGTAAATATCAAAAATGTATACTTTATATACACTTTATAACAAAATTAATTTATAATTTCTTCTCAATCAACGAAATTTCTAGATGTTATAAAAATATAGATTCGTAGCTTTATATGCGCACACGAGATCTCTTCTTATCCGCGCATTTCAAACAGCATAATATGTCACATTTTATTACACAAAGTTACATTTTAATTACAAAATGAAAAATCACAAATTAAGTGCTTAAAATAGGAATTAAAAAAAAATACATAATATATATTTACAAAAGTATTATTTTTGACGTTATCCTGTATGTTGTATTTTTATGTAAAAAAGTTGGTTATTATTATTATCTTATTAAAACGTGTATTAAATTTGTCAAAAAATATATATCGTCAAAGTATTTAAAGCAGGAAGCAACATTATTCCATAAAAATCAGAGTTCTTTTGACCAAAAGAGGTACGTGTTAGAATTAGTTTGATGTGTTTCTAAACATACATAGCTAGTTTTGGAAAATATGTAACAACGTCATATATCAAAAATCGTCAATTTTCAGTTGTGCATGTTTTCGAAATGCCCAGAAAATGTACTTTATCGCAGCAAAAGCGGCTTTTTAACTTAATATTTACCTCAATATTTACCCGCTACAGGGCAGAAAGTGTTGTTTTTGCATTTTGAAGAAAAGGTATTGTTTAATTATTTTTTTAAATAAACTAATTATTTTTCAAATGGAGAAAAAAAATCAAGTTTTACCTAAAAAGATCTGTTGCACACTAAAAAGTTCAATAAATGGCTTGATATTTATTTTTAATACATTTTATTATGTTTTTAAACTTTGAAAACGATTTCCTGAAAAATCAAGTTTTTTGATATGTGACGTTTTTAAAAGAGTGAGCGATGTGTAGATAGATGAAGAAGGAATGTTTGAAATTACCTTCTGGGCGGCGACGAGCACCTTGTCCAAGAATCGTAGCCATTCGAAGATGAAGAGTGGTCGTTTGGCGGCTGGAATCTGCTGGAGAGCTTCCTCGTTCAGGGTCAAGGAGTGGGATAACTCCATCATCATGGCTGCCAGGGCCGCCTGCCTGGAGGAGCAATAAAAAAAAAACATCAATTTAACAGTCACTATATTACTTTTCGAGATGCGCTGGTGTTTGATAACACATCACTCAAGAAGTCTCCGGCCGAACAAAGATATTGTAGTCGTACAGGAGAAAGTGACCAACTAACAAAACGTAAAATGTTCAGGAGGGCCATTTAACCGTTTTTACTCTTTTGTCATCAATGCAGTTAGTCATTTTTAACAAGTCGATATATTATACTTCCAAGTTTAAAATCACTTTGGGATTTTTTCCAGCTCAACATTAAACTAGTAAGATGTCAAATAGTCAATAATCACGTTTTTGTAAAAAATGCACTTGGTCATTTTCTCTTGTATGAGGACGATATGTGAATAATCCAGTGACCGGTACAATAAATAATAAATGAAAAATCTGTTTATAAGTATAACAACAATTTGTATTTATAATCCAATTTATTTCCCGATTAAAATTAAGTACTAAGTAACAAAAATGCGAGATCGAAGATGTTGTTTGATTGAAGGTGGGGAAGACAACGAAGAAGACAATGGCATGTGCATGTGAGGAGAATGGAATCAACCAGACCCCCCCCCACATTGCACTGCACAGCCAACCTCAAGAAAGATGACTCCCGGGCAGACAACTGAGAGTCGACATCGCAGGGGGCTAATCCCTCTAAAAAACAGGTCACAAGGCCTACACCAAGAATAATAATTTTGTTTTTGATACATTTTGAAAAATGAAGAATATGAAAGTCTGGGTATTTACAGGGCTTACGACATGGCATAGGCTGGGTTAAGTGATCACGTTATGCACGCGTAACATTCACCATTCTACCCACTCGGAATGAATCTCCACATAATGGCCAGGTCGTAAGCCCTGGGATGCTCAGACTTCCGTCTTCTTTCATGAAAAGAGGAACGATAGATGTTTCATAACCAGTTGAGACGACACGTATAATAATAAACATTAATACCGAAAATAAATGTTGTTTTCTACAGGAAAAAATATATTAAAAAAAAGGAGGTAAATACAAGATTGTTTATTTTTAAATGAAACAACTTTTGATAGCTAGAAAATTTTATCATATTTTAATTTCTGCCTCACATTTTCTTTGTTTTGCATAAATTCCAATTTCCCGTTCATTATACATTCAAGTAAAGCGTCGAATAACAAGCCTAAAAAGTAAACATTAATTACTTGGAGGTGGAAAAATGAGATTTATTATTTGCTCGCAGAAAATTTCCAAGAAACGAAATTTTGACTTAAAATAACGGTGTACGCAAATAAATTACATATTCAAAAGCGTAATAATTAAATTTCTAGGTAAAATTGTTTGGTATAATATTGAATTGGTACAATTTTGAAACGTGATATTCCAAGAGAGAAATGTCCTTGCCATACTATGCGAGTTTGCACACGATTGCGGCTATGTTGTTGTCACAGCTGTATCACCAACATACCCACATTTCTTAAAGAATACAACAAAAAAAAGGATTATTTGCATAAATGTCATTTAAATATCTCATACCTAATCACATAGAGCTGTTATATTAAACATTGTGTAAAAAATAAATAATTATTTGATCAAACAATATATATATATATATATATATATATATATATATATATATATATATATATATATATATATATATATATATATATATATATATATATATATATATATATATATATATATATGTATATATATTGTATATATATATATATATATATATATATATATATATATATATATATATATATATATATATATATATATATATATATATATATATATATATATATATATATGTATATATATTGTATATATATATATATATATATATATATATATATATATATATATATATATATATATATATATATATATATATATATATATATATCCTCATCCATACGTTGATATATCGCTCTCCTTTCAAGAACGTCATATATCAAATTACTTGATTTTTCAGGAGACCGTTTTTAAAATTTAAGAATATAATGAAATGTATTAAAAATAAATATCAAGCCACTTATTGAATTTTTACTGTGCAACACATCTTTTTAAGTAAAACCTGAATGTTTTTTCTCCATTTGAAAATATTTAGTATATTTAAAAAAAATATATTAAACAATACCTTTTCTTCAAAATGCAAAAACAACACTTTCTGCCCTGTAGCTGGTAAATATTAAGTTAAAAATATGCCACTTTTGCTGGGAAATAGAACATTTTCTGGGTATTCCGCATAACTGAAAATTAACGATTTTTGATTAATGACGTTCTTGAAAGGAGTGAGCGATATGCAATAAAAATAAGTGTTATAAGTATGATAAGTAGATCGAGTCATTTGGTTTATTTTTGTTGTTTGTTTGAATATTTTTATTACAGTTTAAATATTTATGTTAGTAGGTAGTGAAATGACTGACCGCACATTATTCTCACAGCTTTGGGTTTCGAGTCGCCTGAATATTTTTTTAGCGAAATCGTTCGAAGTTGGTATTAAAGCCGGGCAGCGAATGAAATAACTTGAGAGTAATATGTAATAACACAAACCATTTATGGCATCACGCGCACGCACGTAAAACAACACGATAGTAATTGCTTATCGGAATCGAAAAGCGTAAGAAAATAGGAATTTGATAAAATATCGCGTAGAATAAACTGTAATTATTTTGTCCGGAGAGAAAAAGTGCCTGGCTACCATCAATTAAGCGCTAATTCAATAAAAAAATGCATTTCAAGAAGATTCTTTACGTCATGACACATCAATTGACCAAGTATTTGAACACATTCAAAATGTTTTGAATGAAAATTGGGATTATTTTCATAACTTAGAATAAAATATTAACTATATAATTTTTTCCACATTCATTTTATTTGACCAGCAACCGGGTTTCGTAGTAACCGACATCATCAGACTGGTGATGGTATTTTTAAAACTATTGGGAAAAATATTATAAATTTACGAGTATCCACTATCGCAGATTTTGTATTTGCGAAATACCATACCGTGTCTTCGAAGAGAGTTAAAGTTAAAACGAGGAAAAAGTTTATTTTCTTTTTTCTATACAAAACACGAGATTGCTACGACTTTGGCTAAACTTTTCGACCGTTCTTATCACGCTGGAAAGTCTCCAAGTACTCTCCGGGGCTAGTATTACAAACATATCTCCCATGTTGCGGAGACAACTTTAAGTTCACATCTGGACATTTTTTTGTAACGACTCATTTATCAGAAAGTGCCATTTATTAGAAAGTTTATGTTATCAATATAAAATGGGTAAGGTGGGGACGACAACGAAGGCGATACCGAAATGAGCACATAAACAGAATGTCAGAAGACAGACTTCAACGTATCGCCCTTCAAGGAAACCCTGAAGGACGCAGACCCCCAGGCAGACCTCCAAAAAGGTGGAAAGATAGCTGGGAGTCAACAACACAAGAGCGACAAGCGGAGGCACAAACAGGTCCTTAGGATCTACATAAAGAAGAAGAAGAATAAGATTATTAAATGGGTACTTATTGGTTTTTTTACTGAATGCAATTAAGCGTTCTATTCTCTATGCCTACCTCTGCGGGGAAGCGTGCGATAGTAAGTTGGCAATATATCTTATCCACTAAAAACGATCTTCTTATTTTTATTTACAAAGTATAAGTTAAATATAAAAAAATAAAAATAAAAAACATTATCGACAAAATTAAGAAAGGTGTGTTTAGATGGTTTGGGCTTTCTAAATCGAATGAGTATTGAAATAATAGTAAATCAATTTTATGAGGCAAATGTGGTTAGTACCTAATAGAAGTAGAGGAAGACCGAGGAAAACTTCGATCACAATTACAATCAAATATGTTAAATATTACATTTGAAAGTGGTCAGGTCAGGAGTTGGAATGATCGGCGATTATATATGAGGAGATGTATTGATGTGGAACAGCCGAAGAATGTTTGCAAATACATGTTGGTGTGGTGTTCTCTTCTCTCTGCCTGCCCCTGCAGTAAAAGTTAATCAAAAGGTTTGTTAGTTAGTTGAAGTAACTCAAATTTATCAAGACTACGTGGTTAATGCGTCGGAATAGACGCTTGGTCTAGTTGTTAAATTATAGATGTTATAGTTTGGATAGAAAACTTTTAGTATTCAAATGGTATATTCACGTCAACTACTCGAGTTTATCCTGAATTTACGTACTGCAGAACGGGGCTACTTGAACTTTGATGTGTTACTTGAGCCCAGTACAAAAAAATCTGTATTTGGTCTACAATTATGAACGTATCGTGACAATAAGTGTCACATCGCTCACTCCTTTCAAGAACGTCATAAATCAAAAAACTTGATTTTTCAGGAGAACGTTTTTAAAGTTTAAAAATATAATACAATGTATTAAAAATAAATATGAAGCCATTTATTGAACTTTTTACTGTGCAACAGATCTTTTTAGGCAAAAACTGAAGGTTCTTTCTCCATTTGAAAAATATTTAGTATATTTCAAAAAATAATTAAACAATACCTTTTCTTCAAAATGCAAAAACAACACTTTCTGCCTTGTAGCGGGTTAATATTAAGTTAAAAATATGCCTCCTTTGCTGGGATATAGTACATTTTCTGGGCATTCCGAAAACATGCACAAGTGAAAATTGACGATTTTTGATTTATGACGTTCTTGAAAGGAGTGAGCAACATGTCAGGGAAACAATGAATCATGTCGATGCGTTCATTATTGTAGACCAAATACAGATAAAATTTTTTGTACTGGGCTCAAGTAACACATCAAAGTTCAAGTAGCCCCGTTCTACGGCACATGTAAATATTAACTTAGTATCTACAAGATGATTACCTATTTAGACCGAGGGGCTGAAAGGCTACATAAATTGTAAACATGTCCAAAACACACTGGACTTCATGTTTCTTTTTTCATTTTTGTGTCATTTTTGGCATATTTTGTACGCCAGCCATAAATTAATGACGAAATTCGTAAATGGTACTATGCGAAGTATTGAGATAACATTTTTGTGAATTTTCACCGCAATATTTGAATTTTTGGATAGTAAATCAAAAATTCTATACAAATTTACGGGACCACAACCAGAATCGATGATATTTTTTTAATTTTCAAAAATTAACTGAAACATGGTTAAGGCCACTATTACACAATACGGTGTCTGATAATCATGCATCGAAACACGAGTGTCAATAGATTTTGACAAATTGTGAAATATAATGAGTAAATTCAAATTTTGTCCGCCTCCGTAGTGGAATGGTCAGCACGCTCGGCTACCGTTCTGGAGGTCCCGGGATCGATTCCCAGGGGGGTCAAATAAATATAAGTGATTTTTTCACTCTAATATTTATTTCATATTACCCTGGACTGGTACCTGAAACGGAGAGCTGACCACCTTTCCTTCATGTGTTAACGATCAAGATAACACTGCGTTTGTATGATGCAGTGCCCTATGCACCAATGGGGTGCGGATAATGATATGAATGAAAAATGACAAATTCAAATTAAAAAATACATTTTTCTTTTAAGTTTTACTTAGTAAATACCAAATTACTAACTAAATTAAAAATGCATAGATTTTACCGCAAAGTGACTGCCGAATCAATAAATGAAATTAAAAATGGACAGCTTAAAACAATTAATGAAGTTTAGATATTACGGTAAAAATTAACTTAGCTACTAGCATCTACCCCTTGAGCTGAAGTATCTTTAAAACTAACTAAGCATCACACCGCTTCTCCGCAGGGGTAGGCAGAGAGAATAGAGCGCCACACCAAACTGTCTTTGCAAACACTCAACCAACAACTGACCACTTTCAAGTATTTGAAATACTTGATCATTCCAAGTGCCTCTCGGTATTCCTTTACTTCTATTACCAACGAAATTCGCCTCATATCAAAGAAACAAAACAGAAAGAAAATATGATAAATAAATGATATCTTGTTCGCCAGATGTATAAATCCAGATTTCAGAAAAAAGAGAAGAAATAAAGAACAATTCTAGTAAAAGCCATCTACACATTTATAGCTTTAAGTATCCACAGACTTCTTCCATTTCTCGTATGAAAAAGTACATCGTTTTAAAAGCCTCTGGGCTTGGAGTTTTAGACCTTACGTTTATATTCAAATTGGAATTTTATTCTGCATGAGGTAGATTACCCAAATACTTACGAAAAATACCGCGAGAGCGCGCAAGAACAATATTTAATGATATTTAACTTAAATATATATATATTTTTAAATTAAAAATTAAAATTACCAACCTATTTTATCAAAAAAACATAACGGAAGCGTGCTTTAAATTCAATATTAATCAATGTCTTTATAAACTAAATTCATACAACGCTGCATTTGAAGTCCGTAGGTATTTAATACATCGCTCACTCCTTTCACGAACGTCATAAATCGAAAAATCGTCAGTTTTCAGTTGTTTATGTTTTCGAAATGCCCAGAAAATGTACTATATCCCAGCAAAAGCGGTATATTTTTAACTTAATATTTACCCGCTACAGGACAGAAAGTGTTGTTTTCGCATTTTGAAGAAAAGGTAATGTTTAATCATTTTTTTTTAATATGCTAAATATTTTCCAAATGGAAAAAAAAACATTCAGGTTTTACCTAAAAGACCTGTTGCACAATAAAAAGTTCAATAAGTGGCTTTATATTTATTTTTGATACATTGTATTATATTTTTTAAACTTTAAAAACGTTCTCCTGAAAAATCTTTTTTTTATTTATGACGTTTGAAAGGAGTGGGCGATATCGCTCACTCCTTTCAAGAACGTCATAAATCAAAAAACTTGATTTTTCAGGAGAGCGTTTTTAAAGTTTAAAAATATAACACAATGTTTTAAAAATAAATATCAAGCCACTTATTGTACTTTTTACTGTGCAACAAATCTTTTTAGGTAAAACCTGAAGGTTTTTTCTCCATTTGAAAAATAACTAGTATATTTAAAAAAATAATTAAACAATACCTTTTCTTCAAAATGAAAAAACAACACTTTCTGCCCTGTAGCGGGTAAATAATAAGTTAAAAATATGCCGCTTTTGCTGGGATATAGTTCATTTTCTGGGCATTCCGAAAACATGCACAACTGAAAACTTACGATTTTTGATTTATGACGTTCTTGAAAGCAGCGAGCGATATATCACCTACTACGTATAACAGAGACTTAAACACTGCGGGATTAGATATTTAGTAAATAACGAACCTGAACCAGCCTATGACAGGCCATTAGCTACAGATTTTTATATTCTTCTTCATTTACATAAAGATATCAATAAAAAATGTGATTTTCGAATATCACGACTAAAACAAAATATGTGCAAATTCATAGAGCTAAAATTCAGAATTTTCAAATGAAAACTGCGCAAAAATTATCTGCAATCTTTTTATGACCTCCTTAAGCAACTATGATTTTTTTCCTTTATTACATATCGAATGAAATTTTGAAGTAAAAAAATTAATACATTTTTACCGTGGAATTCAAGTTATGAACAACTTCTTAAAACGGTACGCAAAAATTATCTGCAATCCTTTTATGACCTCCCTGAAAAACTATTATTTTTCCTTTATTACATATAGAATGAAATTTTGAAGTAAAAAAATGAATACATTTTTACCGTGGAATTCAAGTTATGAACAACTTCTTAAAACGGTAAAAGTAGGTAAGCGATGTTAGCACTGGATCCAATGTTGAAAAACTAATCGTCTGGATTCAATATCGACCCTTTCTCGGCAAAATAAATTCAGGTTTATATCGTTTGGTTTTACGATATATGTAAACGCATGATTTGTAAAAAAAAAACGTGGAATTGGGAGTGATCCTTGGAGTATCTTTGGTCGCTAGATACAAAAGTCTAGAAATAAAATTAATGTTATCTACACTACACACCCGTTCGATTTCCAGGGAGGGTGAAAGTAAATATCAATAATTTTATCACTTTATTGGATATTTTATATCAAGTAATAATAATAAAACCCTTTTCTGCACCCCAATGGTGCATAGGGCACTGCGTTATATAAATGCAGTGTTATCTTGATCGTTTACACATGAAGGAAAGGTGATCAGCCCTCCGCTTCAGGTACCAGTCCAGGGTAATATTGAATAAATATAACAGTGAAAAAATCACTTATATTTATTTTACCCCCCTTGGGAATCGAACCCGGAACCTCCAGAACGGTAGCCGAGCGTGCTGACCATTACACTACGGAGGCGGACAAAATCAAGTACAAAGCAATAAACTGCGAAAATTCCCTTTAAATGAATAAGGAATTTACATTCATACAACGCAAAAGCGCGAGCTTCTATTTCTCCCTAAATGAAAATCAATGTTCGGGGTGGAACGTACGAGAATTTCCAATTATCGTGTTGAAATTCTCTGAAAAATGAAACACACAATATCGAGGTATCATTTAAAGTGTTTCCAATACGTGTTTCAATCCCTGCGTAATTGTTTTGACGATAATTTTAAATATTCATGATTCAAGCACGCATGAAATACACGGGTTGATAAAATTTCAAATTGAATTTTTTTTTTAAATAGTACAAAATAGTACAATGATTTTCATGTTATGAAACTGTTTTTCAGTAAGGATTTTTAAATACTACATGTTTTTTCATTTTTTAATGTTTTCTGCAGATACTTTGTGGCACATTTTATTAACATTATAAAATGATATAACTATTTTTTTTTATTAATACACTCCGTAAAAATCCTAAATGTATCCAAAAAAATAAATAAATAAATACATTTAGGATTTTTACGGAGTGCATTAATAAAAAAAAATAGTTATAAAAATAGTTATAAAAAACTTCCATGCACTCCGTAAAAATCCTAAATGTATACAAAAAAATAAATAAATAAATACATTTAGGATTTTTACGGAGTGCATGGAAGTTTTTTGGTGAGAGTATTATAATGTTTTTGAATTAATATAAACCCTGATGATGACAAGGTTCTTGTTGAAACCGGTAGGTTAAATTGTACTAATTAAAAAAGTGGTTTTAACAAAGTTATAACATTTTATATAGTTTACTGTATGTTTATTTTTATTAAATATGCTCAAAAATTCTTAAGCATAAGCATTTTTTTTAATTCTGAAAAAATGGATCATATCTACATATATCAATTTAATATACCATCTTTCTTCATTTATCAAAATATTGGAAGATATTGCCGATACTACGGCTATCCAAACTCAAAACACAGTAAGGGACATTTTTTGAGGTACGTTTTTTTGCATTTTTGGACTAAGTAGATTCTACTTAGTCCAAAAATGCAAAAAAACGTACTACAAAAGAATGCCCCTTACTGTGTTTTTAAGTTTGGACAGCCGACTACGTCTTATTTCAATTTGTAACCACCTATCCAAATACTGTATTTCATATTGTTACAAAACATATAACAAATTGCTACAAAAAAAAACAAAAAACTAACTAACTAACCATCCACATATCGCTACATACCGCAGGGATACGCAGAGGAAAAGAACGGCACAACACTCCGTCTTTGCAAACATTCTTCGTCTCTTCCACATTCATGCATCTCCTCATACATACCCGCCGACAACTACATTCATGTCATTTTTTCCCCCGAGAAAATAATGCTTTTTCGTATTTTTCATATTTTATTTATTTATTTATTTTTCAAAACATATTACATACATAAGTCATATATATAATATTCCCGATGAGTAATTTTTATTTCTCATTTTGGGACATGGGATTAAGGTTAACAAGACTGGAACACAAATAATAAAGTTCCAAAAAAGATTTTTTTTAAATAACCAAAACTAATACATGGCAAATTATGAAAACAATAAACAGGTAAAATAAATAGGCAAAAGAAGCATATTTAAAATGAGAAAATATAAGAAATGAGAAAATTCAAAAAACATAAGGTAAAAACAAAATAAGAAAATATGACTAAACACTACATATATATCTTTCAATAAAGTATCTTTTCAGATCATTTATTTTGGATCCCCGAACGGGTACTATTTTATATATGTCAGGCAGCTGGTTAATTTGGGTCATCATCATCTTCTAAAGGCAGCGCCTTGTTGTGTCAGCCACTTGTCTCTGTCAGTCGCCATCCTCTTGAGCTGTGAATAGGAGGAGACGTCCATGAGCCGCTTCAAATCCTGGAAGTATGAAGTTCTTGGGCGGCCTCTTGTTCGTTTTCCCAAGATTCTTCCTTCGAAGATGTTGCTAAGAAAGGTGCTATGTCTAATTGAGTGCCCTATTAGCTTGGCCTTCCTCTTCAAAATATGATTTATAAGCTCTCTTCTTTCTTTTACGTCCTGCAACACCTTTTCGTTGGACTTCCTTACGACCCATGATGTTTTGGTCATCTTCCTCCAAACCCACATCTCAAATGCTTCAAGCCGGTCTTTTTCGTACTTTTGGATGGTCCAGGTTTCACACCCATACAACAAAACACTCCAAACAAAAGCCTTTATGAATCCTTTTCTTACTTCAATTTTTAAATGTTTGTTTGATAGGAGGCTGTACTTTTTCATAAAAGTTTGCTTGGCTAGCGTTATCCTCTTTTTTATGTCTAGGGTACATTTATTGTTATATGTTAGCGTGCTACCCAGATAACAGAATTGATCCAACTGTTGAATTACTCTATTTCCGAGAAGTATTGTTGGATGGAGGTCAGATTGCTCTTTTTCAACGATCATTGATTTTGTTTTGGCGGCATTAATTTTCAAATGGAACTTATCCAAAACATTAGAGAGAGTGTTTAACATGTGGTTCATGTCACTCTCGTCCTCTGCTATCAGGGCGATGTCATCAGCGAATCTTATACAATGTATTTGTTGACCGTTTATTTTTACTCCATTTGTTTTTTCCTTCAACTCTTCAATGGCCTCCTCTATGAACAAATTGAATAGATAGGGTGACAGCGGACAACCCTGTCTCACACCTTTTCTTATCTTGGCTTATTAATTTGGGTATAGGCATTATATTTTAAGGACCTAACTCCAAATTTAGTAATGTTTATCGGCTCAACATGTATTTTGTCATGTCCTCGTGTATTGTAATTATGAATTTCGTTGTTGAAAATCGTATATGTTAAATTACATGTTAATTTTTTTTTTAAATGCATAAAAGTTGGAATTTATATTGGTGACTGCAACGAGTACGTTGCCTCCCAATACCTCCGCATTTCGGATCTCATATTTCCTTGTTACGTTTTGTATATTATTATTTTTCCATTCCATCGACAGAAATTTGAACCCATCAGGTCCGGGAGGCCATTTTGAGGCTATTCGTGTTTCACTACGAGTATTAAGCCCCCGCTGTCAACAACTCCTGCCGCAAATCAATCCAAAGAAGGGGGCTTGTGTACTCGAGGATAAAATTACAAAATCATTTTTGTGTCAACGTCAAAAAATCGTCAAAGACAAAAATCCCTGTGATTCGATAACAATTACCATTATTTATTGTATCAGCATTAACTTTATAGAATGACATGTTGATTAATTAAAAAAAAATACTTAAAAAACACTTGAATATACCACTATAACGAGTTTCATTTATATATACGACTAGTTTCGAAAACTTACAGATGTTTTCATCTTAATTAATTAATTCTGGTAAGTTTTAATTTTTACCAGAAGATGAAAACATCTTAGTTTTCGAAACTAGTCGTATAGATAAATAAAACTCATTAAAGTGGTATATTCAAGGGTTTAATTTTTAAAAAATAATCAACAGTTTACATTGCGGTGTTTCAAAATACATTGTTTAACATTTCTAACATCTCAACAAAGATGAAGACGGGTAGAATGGTTAATGTCACACGTGTATGTAGTGATCACTTAAACCGGACTATGACAGGTCGTAAATGCCTTGTAATTTATATATTTTGACTTATATATTCTTCTTCGTCTATGTTGAGATATCAATAAATATTTTTAGTTAAATCCCTCCTTTTCCACCGCGTTGCATTATTTAATAACGTAATATGTATTTTTGGATAATATTCATGTCGTACATTTTTGGAATTATACGAATTTATTATAATATTACATGAAATCATATAAAGGTAAGATGATCACGATTAAATCAAATAAATATTAGAGGGAAGAACCACTTATATTTATTTTGACCCCCCTGGGAATCGAGTCCGGGACCTCCAGCATTGCAGCAAAATGTGCTAACAACTACACTATGAAGGCGGTTTATTTATAGTATACGTTCATAAAAACATAAAGAATACATTTTAGAAATAAATGAGGCGTGCTAACAACTACACTATGAAGGCAGTTATTCATAGTATACGTTCATAAAAATATAAAGAATACATTTTAAAAATAATTGATACGTACTAAAAATAAAAGAAGTAGTAAAAAAATCTTGAATTTTTGTTGAAAAGATTTAAAAATAACTTAATTTATTTGAGGCGAATAAAAATAAGATATTTTTGTATGACTGCATTTATAATTAATTAAGATATTCATATTATTTTGACATCTCATCACATATGAAGAAGAATATGGAAGTCAGGGCATTTACGGGGCTAACGACCGTGACATTCACCAATTCTACCTATTATTGACAAACACACTACTCAAATTCTTGGAAGTTCTATATATATGAACCAATATTGAAACATTGTTCTTGAATCACTAGAACTTCACTAGAAATATCTATTGGTGAGATGGAAAGAATCTTTTTATTGAGCAGAAACTCTTATATTAGTATGTGAGGTCCGAATCCTGGATTATAATCACACACATGAGAAACGCCACAAAATATATATATATATATATATATATATATATATATATATATATATATATATATATATATATATATATATATATATATATATATATATATATATATATATATATATATATATATATATATATATATTGTTTTTATTATTTAAGATTATAATTAGACCAGATAATTTATTTACAACATTTGGACACACTCAAAATGTTGTAAATTAAGATATTGTTTACAATATCTAATTAACACAATTAATAAGATAAAAATATACATGATTTATAATTAATTAATATATATACATAGACTAAATATCCCACATCCACATCACATAGTCCCCACATAACTTATAAAAGGCCAAGTCGCAAAGTGAAATAGGGGTGGTGTGCTTTATCATTTCAAGGGAGATCAATCATGATTATCAAGATCTTGCAGAGCTCCCCGAGGAGACAGGTAATCCCAACTTAAGTAAGTTTACCTTTACTCTTCCAGAATCACTCTCGAGTAGACGTTTAGTTACACGCCTATTAGGATATTCTATATAGGCTACAATCTTCTTCTTCTTCTTCTTCTTCTTGGTGTAGGCTTTGTCTTAGCCTATTTTTAAGAGAAATTAGTCTCCTGCGATGTCGATCCCCAACTGTCGACATCAAAGATGAAGAAGATTATAGAAGTCTGGGCAAATGCCCCGTAAATACGGGGCTTACCATTTTCTTCTTCATCTATGTTGAGATGTCAAAAAAATAATTTCAGTTAACACACTATCTACGGGAAGGGTAATTATACCGTTTCACTCGGCTGGTGGTGTTCGGCGGAAAGGGTAATTTTACCTTTTCACTCGACTCATCGTTAATTCCGTGTAAGTTATTTTTACGCATGACTTTTGTGGCATCTTTTGATCTCATATCGATGTATACAGTATGGTCAAATGTTATCACTTCTTTTCAGAGATGTTTATCTCTATTATGAGCGCGAATCCGCCCGCAAATATAATTATTATAAAGTTTATAATTATAAAGTTTTCCTTTTAATTTGAAATGTTGAAACGATAAAAGGTTTTCCTGAATATATTTAGCTGGAGGGTGGGGGGGGGGGGGTGGCTCGGTAGAAATTATTAATACAGAGATAGTAGGTACTTACTCCTTTTTGACGATCAATCCATCAAATATGTGAAAGGTGATGTAACATTTTCAGTAAAATGTTTTATTAGTATTCGGCATTACTTTAAGGTAACCATTTAGGTTACGTTAGGAGGCGACCGTTCTTGAGAAAAGTAAGTAATACAGGGTGGCGCAAAATTAATCACCCTTTCGGAAGATGTTATAATATTTGCAAATGGCGTCGTACGTCAATCGTATTTGACATTTCGGTCACTCCTTTCAACAACGTCATATATCAAAAATCATCAATTTTCTGTTGTGCGTGTTTTCGGAACGCCCAGAAAATTTACTATATCCCAGCAAAAGCGGCATATTTTTAACATAATATTTATCCGCTACAGGGCAGAAAGTGTTGTTTTTGCATTTGTAAGAAAAGGTATTTTTTAATTATTTTTATAGTTTACCCAATATTTTTCAAATGGAGAAAAAACATTCAGGTTTTACCTAAAAAGATCTGTTGCACAGTAAAAAGCTCAATAAGTGGCGAGATATTTATTTTTAATGCATCGTTAATGCATTATTTTTAAACTTTAAAAACGATCTGTTGAAAAATCAAGTTTCTTGATATTTGACGTTGTTGAAAGGATTGAGCGATTTTTGAACTATATTATATATTATTATATTACTAGAATACTCTTGCCTTTGCAAGTCTCTCTATAGGCGTTATCTCAATCAGTTTATTATTGGGACTATTTAAAAATTAATAGTGTCTTAAAATGGTTGAAACTAACTACAAAACAAAGACGCTAGCTGTCAGACTCGGTATAGCTTCGATTCGGTATTACCGCCCTCTGTAGTTGACCAGTCCTAGCGCTGGTAACTGTAGAATCTACATTAATATGTGAAATATCTACAGTGTAGATATTTCACATTATATAAGTGACATCTGTTTACAAGTAAAGCAAGCACTTTTTTGTGAATTTAATTTCAATAATAATAACAGTATTTTAAAACAGTTTTTACCGCTGTGAATAGTTTCTTTCTTTTAGCCTTTACTAACACTTCCACAAGTGTTCTGACTTGGGAGGAAGCCAAGGAGATGGCGCGTGACAGAGTGACTTGGAGACGTCTCGTGTTGGCCATATGCTCCACCTAGGGAGCGAACATGGGAAAAGAAGAAGAAGAACACTTCCATTAGAGAATCATACATAACCGTCACAAAATATTCAGAAGTTTGTTCCCTTTGTTAGATTAAAGACTGGGAAACATAAAATATACGCAGGTATTTATTTGCTACTTGTCACAATAATTGTCACAATTCACCACAGATGGTTTCATTGATAGGTTTTCGATTACTTCTTAAAGAAAAATAACATAATATTTCCAATAAAAATTATTTCAACTAACAAAACCATATTATAATGAAACAATAAGAATTTCAACAAAATTTTAGTAATGTCAATTCGTTAAAAAATAACACAAAAAATCGTTTCATACAACGTCAGTTCATTAAATGTCACCAAATGAAATAAAGCAAAAATTTTGGTACAAATAATTTGGCGACTGTTGTAATTACGTAACATATATTTACATATCTACTTTCAAAATGTCGTGCGAACCAAATATTATAAAACGGCGGAATAAAGCTTACCTCCTCACAGGCTCTGGCGTCAACATGTTGGTGATTTTAGTAAAATACAACAGGAAAACAAACACTCATTCCGATAGGGTCACATCCGTGTTTACAGCCGATGGCTAATCGTATCAACAAATAAAACAATCACAGTCACAGAATGTATTGCAGAACTAATAATCGGGGTTAATTCACTGGTGAATCTTTCACTTAGGGGAATTTAAGCACGCGATATCACGTGGAGGTATTTGAAGAATAACACACCGCTTTACTCACACGAAACCAAGATATACACTTACTAAAAAAAAATTGCAGAACAATTAAAACCAGACTATTTTCTCTTTGATTGGGATAAGAGAACAAAAAATCATTTTATTCGTATTGCAAACTCAACTTAAAAATAAAAATATCATTATTAATTTTTTCTTGTTTTATTATATCTACTAGTACCTATAAACATGGTCAATTTATTTTTTATAATTTTATATTTATTTATTTTTATTATTTAATTACATGTTTTACTTTTGATTGTTGTCGTCAGTCGAAAAATGAAGTCGCTATTTATATTTAATTTGGTTATTAAAAATGTGTGCACGTATATTATAATATATATTCACAATTATTCAAACATAAAATGCGATTAAATTTGTTAAGGGTAGTTATGAATATAATTCAAGCATATAAAAAAATACTAAACACGCGTCGATATAAGTTTTCTGTACAACTGTACTGTTTTTATATGATGAGATATGTTTTTATATAAAAGGCTTAAAAACATGTTAAAATATGAAAGATATAAAAATATTTGATAAAGTAAATCATGGTTTTAAGTAACACACTAAAGTTGGAATTATAAGAAAATGGCTACGAAAATTTTTCTCTTATTCATCGATTTGGCTTTGTGGATTAACAGGATGTAACACGATAGTTTCGAGAATCACAGATGTTCTGAACAGGTAAAAATACAAACAAAAATAATGTAAATATTGTTTACTTTATTACTGATAGATATCGGACGAATTTTCAGTTAACAAGAAATGGAAGACATAGAGCAAGGCGCAATAAGATAATAATAATAATTCAGAATTGTATGTCAGATAAAAATGTAAAATAATGATAAAATCCCGCATTTCTTTGGAGAGATGTAGAATAGACCTTTGACCTTTCAGCTGGTGATTCCTCTTAGGCTATTTGGCATTTAATTGAAACACCAAACTACCCTTGGACAAACAAACCCCGACGAATGTCTGTGGGGGAGGTGGGGGGCATTGTGGCGTAAACTTAATCGAAAAACACGGTTAATTAAATTGACTGGGTGGTAAAATTAAAACAACAAAATTGTTCGTAGATTAGACCTGGATTTACGGCTTGTTCTTCACGTCTAAAGCAGGAATTGAGTAATACCTCACAGAAAGAATATTGGTACACACTCTAAGATAATTATTTTTACTGTCATCATATTTATAAAAATAAATTATTTCCTTCGTCATTTTCAAAAATTTCTCATCCATTTTCGCCAACTTTTATCAAGTTGGCGAAACATTGTAGCATCACGTGCGCAGAGACTTCATTCTGATGATAATAAATGTTTTTTTTTTTATTTTTAAATACTTAGTACCTTTTCTTTTTTCTTCCCGCAGCGCGGTACCAATCATATGTAACGTATTATTCAAGTCTTTATAAGCATCCTTGAGGTACTATTTTACGAAAATGGCTCTATATAAATTATTTTTCTAACTACACAGACCTCAAGGTTTATGATAATGAAATTCAGGAAATAATGAAGTGGAAAAATTGCATACGAATTGAAAAAAAAGAATTTGAAGTGTGATCCCGTCATTTAAATTAGGAGATAGTTAATCCGTTAGAGTGCTTAGAATCTATACATCGAATATTTTTACATATATATATATATATGTATATATATATATATATATATATATATATATATATATATATATATATATATATATATATATATATATATATATATATATATATATATATATATATATATATATATATATATATATATATATATATATATATATATATATATATATATATATATATATATATATATATATATATATATATATCTTTAATCTCTAATAAAAAAAAACCCTTAAATCAAAAATGGTATCTAAATCGTCAACATTTTCATATTCGAAAGACACCCATAATTCCAGCGTTAGAAATGGACATTTAACCAGCGATATATTCCGGAATACTTTGCCAAAAGCGCGATTCGTCGATATACAATATTATACTTCGGATGACTCTTGTATATTTTGGCGGTCGAGCTAGGAGATTCTCGCAAGAAAATTGAAAAATTTTAGTGGGAAACCAACCTATTAAAATCCGGCCTAAAGAGCGGCCTTAAGTGCCACATCTTTACCACACTTTACCTTACTTAAATATAAAAATTTTAAAGGAAGTATTATAAATAAATAAATTGGTACCTTTTTAATATATCCCATGCATGCCAAACTAACGCCATATTATTATATAACTCAAGTGAAACCATAATAATTATTATATTATAATAATTAACACAAAATATTAATACGAAACGTACTAGTGAATTGAAAGGAAAGCTTATAATGCAGGTAATGTTCATGAACTCAATTTGCGTCGACAAATTTATCAGCATTTAGGCTTCCATGGATAATCGTAATTAAGGGGTAGAGAACCTTTCATTTCCAAATTCTTCAGGCATTTTTAAAATTTCAAACAATTCGCTCACTCCTTTCAACAACGTCATATATCAAATAACTCGATTTTTCAAGAGATCGTTATTACAGTATAAAAATATAATGAAATGTTTTAAAATGTGGTGCCATTTCTCTACTACATAAACACTTTATAGTATTTACATATCGTTCACTCCTTTCAACAATGTCATATTTCAAAAACCTGATTTTTCAGGAGATCGTTATTGAAGTTATAAAAATATAATGTAATGTTGTAAAAATAAATATCAAGCCACTTATTGAACTTTTTACTGTGTAACAGATCTTTTTAGGTAAAACCTGAAGGTTTTTTCTCCATTTGAAAAATATTTAGTTTATTAAAAAAAAAACAATACCTTTTCTTCAAAATGCAAAAACAACACTTTCTGCCCTGTAGCGGGGAAATATTAAGTTAAAAAATATGCCGCTTTTGCTGGGATATAGTGCATTTTCAGGGCATTCTGAAAACATACACAACTGAAAATTTACGATTTTTGATATATGGCGTTGTTGAAAGGATTGAGCGAATTGTAAATTACGGTATTTAGCGTATTTGCCGTATTAGATTATTACTAAAGACATTCGCCTCATATTTTTTTTTCTATTCATTTTTCTAAAAACCAACTAACTAACCATCACGCCGCTCACCCGCAGTGGTAGGCAGAGAGAATAGAACGCCACACCATTCTGTATTTGCAAACATTCCTCGCCTCTTCCACGTTCATGCATCTCCTCATACACACCCGCCGATTGTTTCGACTCCTAACCTGACTATTCTTTTTTCGCTCATTTAATTTACGTACTTAAACTATCTCAGCACACCTTTCTTAATTATTTCGATAGATATTAACTGTTTTACTGCTGAGCCTTTTTTTTGGCATACTATGCCAAAATTGGGAAGAATTTTAGTGAAAAAAAAATTCAATTAAGTGTACACGAAATTGTGTACATTATCATTAAATATTATTTTCACCGCTATTTTTTAAAATTACCTAACGTCCAAGTGACTCTGAAATCTAGCTACGGCTTGTGCAACACCGCTTATCATGACCCTACTCAGGCTTCAACTTTTTTACGTTTCATAGCCTTTGCCTACTCGTGAGTGGATTTACTCTTTATGTGTAAAGTTACTTTAATTTTATATAATTCATGAGTGAAAATTCTAGGCAATAACACTCGTTTTTCACCGCGATATACTTAAATATAAATTTTATTTATGATTATTATTGACGAATTAAAAATGACATACGCGCGCGCTCCGCGACACGTCGATATTATAAATAATAAAATATACACAGGTCGATATTTAAAATAATAAAAAAAACTGAGCAATAGTCGATGTTTCGACGTTACGCAGTTTCCGCGCAGTAATAAAGCGTCGATATATCGACGGCCCGCAGTACAACGGTTAATACCAGTCTTGGATTCTTTCCTTATTTCATCTATAATTGGAGATAATCCAGATTTGTGTTGCTCAAAATGTTTTAAGTATTAATTAATTATATTCTCAATATTATTAATATTCAAAGCATTTACTTTGTGGTTAGTCATTTTTACTTATTTATTTTTTTACAAAAATGTTAATAAAATTAGTATATAACCAACTATATTAGGAAAGCACTTAAAAATAATATTCCTCTAATTAACAACCAAATAAATTTTACATGTAGTCCATTGTTTGATTCGACATCCGTTAAACACGATTCGTCAATATCCAATTCGAACCGCGCCCACTCCTTTCATCCTACAAGTATATAAGTTGATTCGATTATAGGTCTAATTTTAATGTACGTTTAACCTCGGCTCGTAACGCATGTCTGTATTGAAAACTATAGTGCATGTTGGTCTTCGGGTAGACCAAAAATCGCATGTGTTAGACATTTTGTGTAGTTTTGAGTGTGTAAATGGTGCTATGGTGGTGAAGGGTAGTATTGTTTGCATGCTGTAGTAGTGATTGTCCTGACGAAGAGACGGGTACGTCTCGAAACCGGTAGACGTAAAAATCTCGGTGAGTGGTTATATACTAATTTTATTAACATTTTTGTAAAAAAATAAATAAGTAAAAATTAATTAATTAAATTAGTACAGACGATTTTCGCGAGTTAATAATTGGAAAGCGATAAATAAGTTATAGGCATCCCCCAGCCCTTGACATTTGGCTCGCTTCCCTTACTCCCAGACTGCTTGCCGTTGTTTCCACAACGGCAAGCAGCAAAATTATTGTTTAATGTTTAAAAGTTTCCTCGAGCAAAATTATTGTTTAATGAAACAATTTTGATAAGAGCTTTTCGCAAGTTTAGGAAATCATTATTCTCACTCGGTCGACAAACTTTTCGACAAATATTTATGAGGCTCCAATGAAAAACGAGAGTTCAATTAACGTCCCATTCATTTGTTATTTATTTGAATCAAAATGGTGACAAAATCTCTTAAAACATTTTGAGTGTGTCCAAATACAAATAAAAGAGTTTCCACTCAATAAAAAAGCTTGTTTGTCTCACCAATAGATGTCTCTAGTGAAAATTCTAGTGATTCAAGTACAATGTTTCGAAATTAGATCATATTTATAGAACTTCCAAGAATTCAAGTAGTGTGGTTGGCAATCATGGGTAGAATTAGTGAATTTTACACGTGTGTAAAGCGATACACTTAAACCAGCCTATGACGGTCGTAAGCCTCGTAAATACCCAGATTTTCATATTCTTCTTCATCTATGTTGGGACGTCAAATAAAAATACAAAATCTCTTCATTACTTTTTACAAACCAACTCAACTTACAACTTACTAAAAAGAAGATATTATTCTACTAAGAACAGCCAACTCTTATGTATGGAAGTGAAGCATGTAGTAATTAAAAGGAAGATATGAGAAGATATAATGCAGTTGGGATACGATCCCTCAGACGAGTGTGAGGCGATACGATGTATGTTAGATGTTTGAATGGTGAAATAAGGAAGGCATTCAAGCTGAGTTAAGCATTACTGATAAAATTTCAAAAAAGGTATTAGATGGTTTGGGCACGTGAATGGAATGAGTAAATAAATAATAGTAAAACAAATTTATGAGGAGAATGTGGTAAGTAATAGAACCAGAAGAAGACCGAGGAAAACTTGGCATGATCAAATATTTCAAATACATGAAAGTGGTCAGGGAAAAGTCGGAATGTGTAAGATGCGATGATTGTTTGCAAAGACAGCTTGTTGTGGCGTTATATTCTCTCTGCCTGCCACTGCGGGAAAGCGGTGTGATAGTTAGTTAGTTAGACTTTGAAGATATTCGTAGGTCGAACGAACATATAAAATGAAAATGACATATTCCCGTTATTTGATTTACTTATTTAATAAGTAGGTACTACGATGTCAACTTCTGCCAATTGAAATTCACTGATAAACGTAACATCCGCTGTTTCCGCGATAGCATTACGAGTATTATTAAACCAATAGTAATTCTCTATCATGCAGTTAGTTGGTCGAGACATTTCCAGTGCAGTTACTACGAGAATATGGAATTTGGGTCATCTCCATCGGAACATGAACTTTTGGTAGAAATTAATACATAATAATTTACTTTTTTGACATCCCAACAAAGATGAAGAAGAATAATATGGAAGTCTAAGCATTTACAGGGCTTACTACTATCATAGGCTGGTATAAGTGATCACTTTACACACGTGTAACAATCACCAATTTTACCCATGATTGACAACCACAATACTCAATTTTCGGAACCCCTAGATATATTGATCAAACTCGTGATACAGTTCATGTGAATTCACTACCGACATCAAAATACTTGTTCACAAATCTGGATTATCTCCGCTTAGGGGCTCTTGTGCACTATACGGAATTTTACTGTCCGGCAGAACTACTACGAAGTTTGACAGTTTACCGTGATCGAGTACCGATCCTGAAAAAGACGGACAAGTGCACAAGCCAATCTTCCGTTTTTTTTTTATGCTACACCCGACCTTAAAAAGACCAGGTAGTAAAAATCCGCGTAGTACACGCTTTAGGAGTAATTTATACATTTTTGACATCTCAAAATTACAAAATTAAAAGAATACAGATAAAAATAATTTCTTTAATGTTTTTCGCAGATACTTTGTGGCACATTTCATAAACTTTATAAAATAAATAAAGTACGTAAACCCTGATGATGACAAGGTTCTTGTCGAAACCGGTCAGAAGAAATGTACCAATAAAAAGTAGTTAAAACAAAATTGTTGTATTTTATAAAGATAAAAATATTTTTTTATCCGTTTTTAGTAAATTATTTTAGGAAATCTCAAAGTTAGGGTAGTTTTTCCCTATGAACCTGTTAATATTCGAAACACGCTTATGTAATCTTAACGTAGAACGTTTAAATGATAAACAGACGAAAGTAAGAAGAGGAAACAAGGTAGGGATTTCTCAAATGAAAGGTGATTTGGAGGAACCAAGCCCTTGAGAGGGTAGAAAGTAAAACAGAAGTGAATTGATGTAAAACTTATCTCTTGGGAATATAAATTCATTTTATTTAAACGTAGAAACGTGACTGAGCGAGGGAAGAACAGAAAAAAAAGTTACGAGGGGGACGTAGTTGGAAATAGGGGGAGAGGAAGACCGAAGATAACTTGTTACGATCAAGTATTATATTTCAAATACTTAAAAGTGTTCATGTCAGGAGTCGATATAATTGGCCGATATGTATGTATGTATGTAAGTCAAATTGACTATCACGCCGCTTCCCCCAGGGGTAGGCAGATATATTAGAATCCCACGCTTTGCAAACAATCCTCGCCTCTTCCACATTAATGCATCTCCTCATACGTACCCGCCCATTATTCCGATTCCTGACACGACAATTTTTAAGTATTTGAAGAACTTGATCGTGACAAATTTCCCTTGGTCTTCCTTTGCTTCAATTACTAACCACACCCGTATCATAAATTTGTTTTACTATTATTTTTAACCCATTCGATTCACATACCCAAACCATCTCAACACACCTTCCTTATATCACCATTTGAACATTTATCATACAACGTTTTAGAGCAGATTCGTCTCAGAGAACGCCTTACGACTGCATTGAACCTACTTTTTTTAAAGGAATAACCCGCAAAGCCTCTACTTTGAGATGCTTGTCTGCAGGTAGGATGGTAAGGATAGGGAATTTCATCCTTCTTTTGGCAACTCCACGCTTTTCTTCAATACATTATGGTTGGAACCAGGACTCTTTGATTGTGAACTGCAAGTTTAGATATACATATATACCCGTGCATGTTTTTTTTTTTGTAATTTCTGGTTTGTTAAAAACAACTTTTATAGCTGGGTTAAGAAGTAAGCCCCACATATAATATAAGGGTGAAAACGGATCGGAGCACTCACTCGCGGCGAGCATGTTACGTTATGACGTTACGGCATTGCTGACTGAGCGCGATCAGTGCTCGTTTGTGGCCTTGTGCTCAGTTCTGCCATATCGCTCACTCCTTTCAAGAACGTCATAAATCAAAAAACTTTCAGGAGAACGTTTTTTAAATTTAAAAAAATAATGCAATGTCTTAAAAATAAATATCAAGCCACTTATTGAACTTTTTACTGTGCAAAAGACTTTTTTAGGTAAAACCTGAAGGTTTTTTCTCCATTTGAAAAATATTTAGTATATTTAAAAAAAGAATTAACCAATGCCTTTTCTTCAAAATGCAAAAACAACACTTTCTGCCCTGTAGCGGGTAAATATTAAGTTAAAAACATGCCTCTTTTGCTGGGATATAGTACATTTTCTGGGCATTTCGCAAACATGCACAACTGAAAATTGACGATTTTTGATTTATGACGTTCTTGAAAGGAGTGAGCGATATGTTTGCCAAAAAATCTGAATTACAGTCTAGAAATCTGTATAGAATCAATAACCCAAAATCTGTATGAATCTTTGCATTTGTAGTTAAAATGTCGAACGATAAAGACGTGATTCTTGGTTCTGTGATTTTAATAAATTACAGCTTACTCCAGATGAAGAAAGAAAAGGTTTCCCACAGACTGGCAACCCTGGTACTAACCTAAAATTGCATCCGACTTCGGATGGAGTATTCGGAACGAGCGGCGAGCAGCTCGGCTCGCTGTACTGACTGCCTGAATGCTCGCATCGTATTTTGTTACGTTACGACGAAATGCTCTGATCCGTCTTCACCCTAATATTTCGATATATATGTATTTTAAAGGATCCATAAGGATTATTAATCACCCTTTGACAACTTCGACAGGGTATCATAGCTACTTAAATACCTTTATATTGAATGGTCAACAGCAAAAGCGGACAGGGGTTGGGGGCTTTAAAACACATAAATCATTTTACAGGGATCACTGTTCAAATAGAGAAATGCCGGAATGCGGCGAAATGAGTTCCTACTCACACATTTCAAAGTAATTCTAACCTTATTCATATTCCATTCAACATCAACTTCGGTAAGTGCTCAGAAAACAAAGTTCTCTCTCAAAGGTAAAAAAAACTGATTATAATGAAAGTTGAAAGAAACTCGACGGTATTTTTTTTATTAATACTTACTTGCCTTTGAAGGTTTGGCAAAAAAATATCGAGAAAACCAACAACGAAACAATCGCCTTTTTTATCCAATAAAATTATCGACATCAATTCGTAAAACGAAATTTCGTATAACTAAGCGGCACAAATATTCATACAGCAAAATACTAATTACGTCTCAAATAAACCAATCAAATAATAAATTGTACAGTGATAAATAATAATTGAGAATGGCGTTTATATTTCAGAATATTTTACTTTATTGTTTACTATATATGTTTGTTGTCAGCCTCCGTAGTGTAATGGTCAGCGTGTTTAGCTACCGTGCTGGAGTTGGATTCTGGAGTTGGTGCTGGGTTGGATTCCCAGGGGGGTGAAAATAAATATTAGTGATTTTACACTGTAATATTTATTTAATATTACCCTGGACTGGTTCCTGAAGCGCAAGAGTGATCACCTTGCCTTCATGTAGGTAATGATCAAGATAACACTGTGTCAATTCGATGCAGTGTCCTATGCACCATTGGGTGCGGATAAGGGTTATAATAATATATGTTTGTTGTGTAGTGTAATGGTCAGCATTCTCGGCTACCGTACTGGAGGTCCCGAGTTCGGTTCCCAGAAGGGGGGGGGGTCAAATAGATATAAGTGATTTTTTCACTCTAACATTTATTCAATATTACCCTGGACTGGTACCTGAAGTGGATGGGTGTTGGTGTTGATTATAATTAAGTTATAATAAAATATTTATAGTGATTTTAAAACAAAGTTACATTTTAATTATGAAATAATTATGGTAGTAGAAGGGTTTGAGTTTTGGTGACACGGTGTAGGTACATGAAGGACTAGTAGTAGGTGTGGTCAAGATATCCTATTACTTACGAAGAGCGTGATAGCAAACAATAAGATCGTTCATTGCGATCACTTTATTTACAACCAAAGAGATCCCGCAATTCGGAACCTACACACCATAGACACGGCAATAATAATGTAAAGTCAGCTTTGCTCGAAATTGAATTATCAAAATGGCAAATCGGTTGGTTGGCAGAATCCGAGGCGGGGGAGTGACTCACAAAAAGAGGCATTGATCACAAATTACCCATTTAAAAAGGGTAAATTTACAAAGGGTAGTATTATACAATATGAAACGTACAGGGGAAGTGTGTCACTCTACAGATAGTTGGCTAGAAATCGATTCTCAAACATTCAACGTTCAAAGACAATGTCTTGCCTAGTTGTTGTTAAAAAAACAAAAACAAGTTCAAGAATATACTGACTTTTTTCCGTACATAATGGTGCACAGGGCACTGCATCAAATTAATGAAATGTTAAGTTGATACGTAATTATAAAATGGCAATATTATAAAAACAGGCAACCTTTTTGGATCTCCGTTTCACAGTGACCAGATGAAATGTACATTTTCGTTTTCACTTATACCCGTAGACATTGCTTGCAATGCGTAGCAAGGACAGGCACCGCGGCGTAGTTGGATAAGCTCGACTGCAAATCTGGCGTCGCGGGTTCGATTCCCGCCAGAAGTAAAATAAATTTAAGAATGATTTATTTTTAATTGGTTCGGGTGTTTGTAATGTAATTTTCACATTTACCTTCTCTATCCCTACTATCCTACCTACAGACAAGCTTCTAAAAGCGGAGGCTTCGCAGGTTATCCCACAAAATGTTTATATCTAATTGTAAGAATGTAAAACTACAAAAACGTAAAGTGCGCAAATTGTAAAATTCACCTGAGGTGATTTTTCACAAAAACGGCGCTTTGTGAATTGGCCATACTTGTTTATTAATATTTATTATCAGCATATTAACGTATAGATAGTTACGCAATTAAATTCATGTCTAAGGGTAAGAGAAAAAGTGATTTTTTTTTATTTAATCTATAACTATCGATAAGAGATCCAGAAAAGGGGGGTTAATAAACATAACAGGGATCAACGTCAAAATTTTACCTGAATCATATCGAATGAAAAAATTCCGTTTCTAACCTACTGACTTATTTTAACATCATAGACTTTAGAGTCGATGACAATAAAAGCTAATGTTATTAAACAATTTTCACCTGTTTGAGACTGCATTTCTATGGTTGACACTGTCAACTTGACATCTTTGACCTAGTTCCATAAAGCAACGCTTAAAAAAAACTCTCGGAAACACTCGTAGGATAAATTGTGTTTAATCTTCTAAAGATGTTTTATTTTATTGTTTTGGCATTTACTTTGTGGTATAACATGATGAAATTGTAAATGATAAAACTTGTTTTTTACCACTCGAGTTATATTTATTTTAACAACTAGTTTCGGAAGCTACAGATGCTTCCATTTTCACGCCTGAGCATAAACAAGTCGTTAAAATATATATAACTCATTTTTTAATTAAAGTTTTACTTAGTAAATACCACTATTTCTTAAAATCAACTGTGATACGTGTTTCGATGCATTCTGCATCACTTTCAAACTCCATAAATATACTTTTCTTTATAAAAATGTTAATAATATTAGTATATAACAACTCACCGAGATTTTTATGTCTACCGGTATCGAGACGTACCCGTCTCTTCGTCAGGACACTCACTACCGCAGTATGCAAACAATTGCATGCTGCGGTAGTGATTGTCCTGACGAAGAGACGGGTACGTCTCGAAACCGGTAGACATAAAAATCTAGGTGAGTGGTTATATACTAATATTATTAACATTTTTGTAAAAAAAAATAAGTAAAAATGACTAACCACAAAGTAAATGCTTTAAATATGATTAATATTGAGAATACAATAAAAATAACTCAACTGGTAAAAAAACAAGTGCTTTCATTAACGATTTCAATAGATGTAATTAAACGACAAAATATAACATATTTTTACTCGCGTTTTCACTCGCATATGTAATTTTTATTCTAAAGCGGTTATAAGTATTATACAAAATTAATGGATATAAGTAATTAATCCGGTTAACCTAAAAGGAAACATGTTATGCCAGCTAAAAAATACGTAAACATGTACATATTATGTAATAACCATACCTGAATGGATTGCTAAATTGGGTCAAAATGTTCAATAAACACGACAGTCGATAATATGCCCGTCATGTGTTTTGCAAATTCGGGATATAACTTTATAACAAATGCCGGATTTATGTAAAATGTACCAACACTTTGAGTGTATCCAAATACTTGTTCACAAATCTGGATTATATCCAATTATAGGAGTTCCTTTCATAATATTTTTTAAATAATATGAAAGTAACTCCGTAAATGCCAAGACTACCATATTTGTCTTCATCTTTGATGAGATGTCAAAAAATAATATGATTTGTATTTGAATCCCATAAGTTTCTCAAGTACTTATGTGATTATAATCCAGGATTCAGATCTCACATACTAATAAAAGAATTTCTGCTCAATAAAAAGCTTCTTTTTATGTCACCAATAGATGTCTCTAGTGAAGTTCTAGTGATGCAAGAACAACGATTCGAAATTGGTTCATTTATATACAGAACGTCCAAGAATTTGAGTAGTATGGTTGTCAATAATGGGTAGAATTGGTGAATGTTACACGTGTGTAAAGTAAACACTTAAACTAGCCTATGACGGTCGTCAGCCCCGTAAATGCCCAGACTTCCATATTCTTCTTCATCTTTGATGAGATGTCAACAAATGATAAAAAGTACCCGCAAATTTTATCGTTAAATCTAAACAAATCATTATTCAACACGGCATACGAATATCTTCTAGACTGTTTTAGAACATAATTTATACATCAATTTGAGAATGTCGCACTCTTATTAGGATAACCGATTCATTAAACGAAATACATTATGAACAATTCGTACAGTAAATGAGGTGGCGGACACATCATTCTACTTCGAGATGACTAGAGGCGCGAGTATAGAAACATGACGTACTTTACATTAAATTCGTATCACAGTATTTCGATTACTGATAATTTTCTTTCTTGGAATATTAAAAATGGTAAGAAATTACGCATCATTTTCTTTGCCTATTCAAATAAATTCGCATTTCATAGAATATTAAAAAGTAAATGCATATTTTCACAAAAAGTAGTATGGTTTTCTTCTTTTAATAATAAATTATGACAAAAGGGGGACCTCTTAATATAACCCAATAAATAGCCCATCGACATAACGTCACCGTCATAGCAACTTTGATTATTTTATCGAAAAATCTGCTATGCTGAATTGGTCTAACAATTTGGCAGACTTTTCAGTATTTTCGAGGGCCAAAAGACATCCGGAGCTAAGCGAAAACAGTCGCAAAGAAAAAAAATATAAAAAAATTAAAAACTAGGGATACTCACTCTTTTTCATTACGTAAAAAAAGTACGCAGTTTTAAACATACCACTTTAATATCAGGGCTATGTATATGTGTATAATAACCCTGATCTCTACAATACATATATGTTATATATAAGAAAAAAATATATCTAAATATATAATATATACATATAAATTATTAATATCACGTGATAATCATTTATCTAAGGTAACCCACAAAGGAAGCTTTAGTACAAAACGTATTAGAGATTGTCACTTTTTTATCTACCACAAAAAAGTGACATCATACCTAGTAAAACTTCGAAAACGTAATTTTATTCACTTAAAATAAACAATACAGGTATTATGAACGGTTATTATTTAAAAACGCATCTAAAATGTTTGTATTTTAATTTACAAGTTATAAAATAAAGTGTGGTAATTAGACGTAAACGCTTTATGCAAACTTCTTAATTTTTTACTTGTGTGTATTGTAATTATTTATCACTTTTATTATTTAAATGACGGTACGAATTTAGATAGACGTAAATACGAGTGATTTTATTGAATGAATTATAATTTAAGAAAGTATGTAACTGCTAAGCGAATCTTACACTTTGTATATATTGTACGTCAATTAATAGGACCCATTACATTTACCATTTAGATTGTAGCATTGCACGAATAAAATTATAATTTTTTAACATTGAGGTATTTTTTTCACCTGTTCATATTTTATTTGGCCAATTTCATCCTCCACTGAGCACCTTTAGAATGCAGTGAGCTCTTTTGAATGCCATATTCAGACTTCTTGTAAATTGTTTTGGCATCAAACAACGAGTATATTTTTGTTTTAAAACAAGAGTTAAATGTAATTTTATGGGAAATCTAACATAATTTATACGTTATCTAACGCGATTTTATATTTTTATTAAAGTAAAATAAATTTCTTATTCCTTAAGAAGTAATCACTGACATATAATCGAAACAAGCTATTTTTTACTATTTTTTGTTGTTGTTTTTGCTCATTTAAATGCCATTTAAATTGTTGCGACATCACATAACGTTTACACATTTGTTTTATAAGACGGGTAAATATTTTTGATATTACGTGATTGATAAAATTTTATGGAAAAATTAATCTGTTACAATTTACATATCATCCAACGCGATTTTATATTTTTTTAAAGTACAATATATTCCTTATTCTTAAACAATTAATAATGAACATATGATCAAAGCAATCTATTTTTAATTTGATTTTATATTAATTATACCACACTGTTAACAAATTTTACGTGCATTTTTAACCATATTTTTGCTTGTTATGACATATATGAACGAACAGATATGAAAAGAACCGGTACTGTCAAATGAGACGCAAATCCGACGGATAACCGTAGCGTCCGTTTTCCACGACGCTCGGCGTCGAACTGCCGCCAGCCTCCCGGCACCCCCCGTTCAAAGGAACTCTGTTCCTATAACATTTCAGTAATGTATTGGCAAAAGGGTATATCTGTATTTTTTTTTTAAAGTTTGTTCCACAAAATGTCTGAAAGAGTATATTCCATAATCTGGGAAAAGGATATAGATGCAGTTGAGATACTTATTTAGTTTTATTAGTTATGTACATATAAAAATACATGAAACAAATTAGTTCTTTAATTTCACAAGTTTGTTTTTGCTCTCCTGTAAAATTCGGTCTGAGACAGATATACCCCTTGGCCTTTACACTACCGATTTATATACATTTCATAATTAACTACTGAATATAAATGGTAAATATAAGTGATTATTTAAATATTAATCTTTGAGAAATAAATATTTGAAGAGAAATCTTTAAGAAACAATAGTTGTTCGAATAGTGAAATAAGGAAGGAATGCAAAGGTGAGATAAGCATTATCGATAAAATTAAGAAAGATGTGTTGAGATGGTTTGGACACGTAGAACGAATGAGTGAGGAAAGAACGAAGACGCGAATGTAGTTGTAAAAAGGAGCCGAGGAAGACCGGGAAAAACTTGGCACGATCATGTATGTCAAATACTTGAAAGCGGTTTGGTTTGGAGTCGAAATAATCGGTGGGTATGTATGAGGAGATGCATGAACATGGAAGAGGAGAAAAATGTTTGCAAAGATAAAGTGATGTAGCGTTCGATTCTCTCTGCCTAACCTAACCTAGCCTAGCGGCGTGATGGTTAGTTGGTTAGTTAGTTATATTAGTGATTTTACACTCTAATATTTATTTCATATTACGCTGGACTGGTCCCTGAAGCGCAGGAGTGATCACCCTACCTTCATCTGTTAACGATCAAACATATTCCACCGCCCTATACATACGAACGTACGTGATACGCGCGGTTTTTCTTCACCATTCCGCGCTAAACCGTATGACCTACGCGCACGAGAAAATATATCTGTTCCAAAAATATTTAATGCGTACCGGATACACAGACAAAAAAATTTCAGGTTTCATACCTGACAATATTTTGTGACAAACGTTGTGATTTTTTTGCTTGTATATAAAAAATATGCCTGAAAATAACCCGAAGGTTAAGCTAATTCATTAACTACCTAACCATTATCCCACTTCACCGCAGGGGTAGGAAGAGAGAACAGAATGCCACACCAATCATTTTATGAAATCAATTATAATTAAAGAAAGTATGTAAATGATTAACGAATCAAGCATTTTATATCAATTGTATGTCAATTCATATAATCCATAATTAGATTAACCATCTAGACAGAAGAATTGTACGATTTTTTTTAACTTTGCGATTTTTTTCCACCTGTATATTTAATACGGCCAATTTCATCCTCCACTGGGCCCATTTAGAGTGTTGTTTTAAATGCCATATTCAGCCTTTCGTCAATTGTTTTGATATCAAACAACGCGTATGTTTTTGTTTTATAACACGGGTTAATATTTTTGATATTGCGAATTTGATATAATTTAATGCAAAATTTATTAAGACTGATTTTTTAAAAATATTTTTATATGTAAGGTAAAAAAGGCATTCTTTTTTATTTGTGTTGGCAAAAGTAATAAATGATAAGTATTGTACAATTCAAAAATATTATTCATTGAATTTACAGGCGCCTACTTACTTATTTTACCTACTGGCAATATTTTTATACTGGCAACACTGAATACGAATATCGCTACTTCTCGGCCTTTAAGTCACAGAAGATCGCTTTGTTTTTTTCCGTTTTTACTTTGTTTTTCGTTTACTGCGGTTACTTGCCAAAAGTTTTTTGATAAAATTATCCTAAAGGTACAATATATAATTTAAATGATACAAGACTTTTTAAAGATGAGTGCACAACCGAGCCCGGCCAACCTGCAAACCGCTGTCGATCGAGAGAAAATATATCAGTGGATCCTGGAACTTTGCAGTCCGGACACGAGAGAAAATGCGCTTCTCGAATTGAGCAAGAAGCGAGAAGTGGTTCCGGACCTCGCTCCGATTTTGTGGAACAGTTTCGGCACGATCGCGGCCTTATTGCAAGAGATCACAAACATCTACGTCGCTATGATACCGCCTACACTGACAGCTCACCAGAGCAACAGAGTTTGTAACGCGCTGGCTCTGATGCAGTGCGTGGCTTCACACCCGGAAACTCGCTCTGCTTTTCTGCAAGCGCATGTTCCCTTGTTCCTGTATCCGTTTTTACACACAGTTTCTAAAACTAGGCCGTTCGAGTACTTACGCCTGACAAGTCTAGGAGTTATCGGCGCGCTCGTGAAAACCGACGAACAAGAAGTCATCACATTCCTGTTATCCACCGAAATCATTCCGCTATGTTTGAGGATCATGGAGAATGGTTCAGAATTATCGAAGACAGTAGCTACGTTCATACTGCAGAAAATACTTTTGGATGACAGCGGACTCACGTATATTTGTCAGACATACGATAGGTTTTCGCACGTCGCCATGATTCTGGGGAAGATGGTTCTTTCTTTGGCAAAAGAGCCCTCTGCGCGGCTTCTGAAGCACGTGGTGCGTTGTTACCTGCGCCTTTCGGACAACCACCGCGCTCGCGAGGCATTGCGCCAGTGCCTCCCGGATCAGCTGCGAGACGCGACCTTCTCGCACTGCCTGCAGGAGGACAGGTCCACCAAGCACTGGCTCGCGCAGCTAATCAAGAATCTAGAAGCCATGCAGCCGCCGGCTAGTCCGGCTCAATAGCGCTTAATGAACTTATTTTTTAAATAAGTTAACGCATGTACAATGAAGTCGTCGACTGTGCGGGTTACAGGAAAAAGACATTTGTGAATAATTAGTATTTCCACCCGGTCAATGTAAATCTCTTAGACTTTCTTATATGTTTAATTATGAAGAGTGTTCCTAGCATGTTTTTGTAATATTTACTGAACCGAGTATTTAAATATTTTACCTTGTGCATAAGAATGAATGCAAAGAGTGATCTGTTTTTATTGCTATAAGATAGTAATTATATTAAGTAAAATAAAGTTATTATTCAATAAATCTATTGTTTTCTTTTGCGAGTTATTGCAATATTGTAACCACACACCATATTCATACAATTATACACCATGTTTCATATTTCATTGAAATTTCACAACAGCACTTAGTATACTTTAAAAAAATAAATATAGTATAAACACTACTTGACTATTTCTACGTTACTGTTCGCCTCTACTTGATCAGTTTCCTTTATCAAAAAAAAAAAACTTGATAGCTTATGTTAACACATAGTTTTCGGGTGATTTTTTCATCAACACCGACCCTTATTATACTCAGTCTGCTGCCTGACCCTCAGTTAACAAGTTTACAAACCCAATTCCGATCTGTACAATGTTTTTTTTAGATCTCTCGCGCTCTACCAAAAGTAAGCAAATAGGACCGTGATAAGCGTCTACCGCTCTCTCCCGCGCTCTCTACCAACAGTATGTAAAAGACGATTTTAAGCGCTTCCCGCAAATAATGTGTTACCACTCTGTTACAGAATACTTTCGAAGCAGTTGAATATTTTCTACCGATAACAAGTTTGATTTTACATCCAATAATGACAAGGGAATATCGAGAATTTGTTTGGTAATGCTGCTTCCATAAAATTTTAGCTTAAGAAATGTAGCAAAAATTGATAAACTTATTAAAGTTATGTTGTGTTTATGACTGACATTTATAATATTTTAGACCTCATCCTTTTATATTTTACACTACTCAATGTTCTCTCCTAGGGTCAATCGGATAAATGTGAAAATAAATATTAAATACTTTAATTAGGCTGTAAAACTAATCGGAACAATGTAACCGTCAACTCAAGGAGAATCATTTTGAAACATTGCAAGAGTTACAAGTAAATCTCGGTTACAAACAAAAAATTATCGGTTTAAGAACAGAATTTTGGAACACAAAGTTTTTTAAACCGAGATCAACCAAAATTTATTACATCATGGCAAAAATCTGTGACATACATTTTAATTTATTTCAGAGCAGCCGTGTACTAAGCTTTGAGAATAGGTGTTTGCGGAGAATTTTAGGCGTGCGGTGGTTTGACTTTGTGAGGAATGAAGAGATAAGGCGTAGGACACAGCAAATCTTGGTCACAACTATCGTCAAGAAAAGGCGATTTAGTTGGCTTGGCCATGTACTCCGCATGCCTCCTGAGAGCCTTAATCAAGCTTGCCTCTTTTACTGCTGACAATTCGTCGGCAGTTCTCGTCAGAACTTTGGGACGCGGATCTGACTTTGGAGGATGCAAGGGAGCTGGCAGCCGACAGAAAAGCCTGGAGACAGTTTGTGGACTCCATATGCTCCACCTAGGGAGCGGATATGTTTTTTTTTTTTTTTTTATATGATACATAATATTATATTATTTCTTACTATCTACAAATAAATATTTTATTATTTTAAACTATAAAAATATATACTTTTTTAATGACCCATTTGCATTGCATGTTTAGTTAGGGAACAAATTGAACTATTTAGTCAATGTATCACTGTATAACTAAACAAAATGAACTTTTTAGTCAAGGTATCACTGTATTACTAAATAAATTGAACTTTTTACTCAGGCTAACACTGTATTACGAAACAAATTGACCCTTTATTTGTCACACAAGGTTGCAAAAAAATATCATCAAAATAATACAGAAAGATAAATCATCTTCATACGTGACTGCAAATACCAAAATACTATACTTTCCTCACTCATAGAATTCATAGAGTCTCACATTTTAAGGACATGGCAAATAGAAAATGGAATAAATGAAAATATATATGTATGACCTAAATATGTACAAAATATATAATTAAAACATATTAAACTTATGCATTGACTTAAATTTTTACGGGTCATGGAGCATTTTGAGAATACCTCGTCCGTTTAAAAATTAGACAAAACTTTACTTGTGAACGTGATGAGACGTCATCACAAGATGTTCTAATTTAGTGTGGGTATGTACAATTTTTGTTAAAGAAAGTTTCAAATTGGAAACAAAATGTGCAAAAGAAGGTATGCAGTTGACAAAATTTTATGAGGCAATAGGACATAAAGATCTATCAAATTTAGTGGTATCTTATTTGGAAAATATGAAAAGATGAATAAGATAAATAAATGAGTTCTATGACAAATCCTTATTCGTATAAGATATTGAATCCGTTGTCTCTGTTGTATTGTTGTATCTATTGTATTGTTTTTAGGGATCGACCTTATTCATTTATTATTAACTTTACACATTCACTTTCATTTTTTGACATATGAACTAAATATGCCATAAATCCTCCTACATAATAGGTTAGGAGAATTTTCTAAGGCAACTAATAAATATTTAAAAATAAAAATTAAACCCTTGTATCGCACCATGTGAGATCTTTCTTTTTGTGATACGCATTTTATTTTAACCTATATTAAAAAGCATAAAGTAAACTTATAAGTACCCTTTTCTATCCAAATTAAACTATAATAATAACCTATCAATCATCCTATTCAAATAAGAGGGTTTATACACACTACGGTGAAGATGAAATATTAATATTATCGAATATATACAAAACTATACACCTACATGCAATTAGTCATTTTATGAGTAAAGGTAAAGGCGAAATGATATATACAACAAAATGGGAGACACAGGAAACAAGACATTTAATTAATGTAGGTATTTTGTTACAGTGTAGTATAAGTTTCGTGCTAAAAATCGTATCGCAAAACGTGATAATTAAAAAATAAAGAATATGATTATACGACCTCAACGTTAAAAATGCGAAGTTAATGGATGTTTAAGTAATATTTTTATATTAGAGCGACGTGAGAAAATAACAAATTCACACAATATTTTAATATATATCTACTAAAATAAATATATAATATTCTTACCCAAATAATTATCGAACGTTTCTGCAGGATTGTGCACCACTAAAACTGCTCAATAGTAATTCAAATAAACAAATAAAAATTTAATCGACAACCAACTGACATTAAACACCATTTAGACACTTCATTCACTTTTTGACGTTTCAGCGATCGTTGATTTTCGTTTCTTCTTCTTTTTGTCGTACGTCGGTAACATTGTATTGCAGTACTTAAATATATTTATGTATATATATTTTTAGTACATATTTTGAAGAAAAAAATGACGTTTCGATTTGACAGATGGATTTGAAATTTGACATTTCATTCATTCTGATTTCCATTTCGCTCGAAAAATGCTTGTAAATATTTTACTAATAAAATTATAGTTTAGTTTCTATTTAAATAAATTATTTGTGCTATTTGTTTTCATTTGGCCCAAATTAATACAACATGTGGATATTTGGTTATGGGTCATTGATTTGGAAGGTAGACTTTCCATTCGAACGCAAGCTAGTTGGATATATATCGGGATATGTTAGACGATTTTACCAGCATAGCATTGATCATAGAGGCATTCCAGAAATGGTGGGTAATTCAGTAATCTCTTTTTTTGTATTTCGTCCATTGATTTTTCGTAATCGATGTTTTTTTTAGATAGAAAGGACATTTTCAATATTATTTTATTATTTTGTAACCTCACATAATACTCCTATCGAGTAGAATCTTACCAAAATGATGATTCATTCATTTCGCAAGCATACCGACAGTATAACGACTTCGTTTGCTAATAAACTTTTGGGCTAATTCCGTTCACAAACTGATTATTTTGTTCTAACGAGTTTTTATTTGTAGTCTGAATTTAATCACTCTGCACATTCAGTTAACACAAAAAAATTGTCCTAACATACGGAACACCGTACGTGGACTACATGGTACAAGCACAGTTGTTTGTTATTTTTGATAAAATCATTATTGAAAATTTAATCTAATTTTCACATAAATACGTAATCTTGTATGTGTAGCTTAGCCTTAAGACGGGAAAGTAGAGAACCATACTGCATTCATGTATGCTTATTTTGACTCCTTACATGTCTTCTTTAAAGTATTTTTATTCTTTCCCGTGCAACATTTACATCATAAATCTATTTTACCTTTCTTTCATTATTCATTTTATAATTTAACAATATAAACTTCTTCGTGTTAAGATCAGCTCTCCTCATCCTCAGGTTGTAGGTCCTCCTATCATATACAACGTCACCTAGGTCATGTATTCGAATCATGTTATCTTTCTGTAGCATCCATGAATTTTTTGGTCTTCCTCTAGATGGTGATCGCCTGGTTTACAATATGTTCAGGTTCTCTACGTCCTATGTGCCCATATCATCTCAATTGCCTTTTTCTACCTTACTTTTGATATCAGTTACACCCAGGCTTCTACAAATGTGTGAACTCTTAATTTTCTCTCTAAGGAGCACTCCATCTGAGCAGTTTCTAATTGCCTAGAGTAGGTGTTTTTTTTTTTGAGGTCAAGGTATCTTGCATCCCTTATGTCACTGCGACCATATTAGGTCTATTGTGATCTCCCTTTGTATTACAGCTCACTGCCAAGACCTACATGAGTCATGTAACTTAGACCTGTCTTGGTGGTAGGAGCTTCACCTTCTCGGAGTCCAGTAGAGGTCCTCCAAGGATGTGACTTCGTTTGTGAGCAAGTGCGTCACAATTGTAGAGTGGATTGGCGTTTTGTTATCCTCCATACAAAATCTGCATGCTGGGGGATTGGCGTTTCGTTATCCTCCATACAATATCTGCATACTGGGGAGTCATGAAGTCCAATTTTTGTCATGGGTTGCCTCAGTCTGCAGTGTCCTGGTTAGGATCCGTATTTGCTTTTTGCTAAGCTTTACAGCTTCTATGGTGAATCGAAGAGTAGGTGTTTTACATCATCCAGTATTCGGAGCCATAGAGGAGTGCGGGTCTGACAATTGTTTGGTACATTTTTCCCTTAAGCTTAATTTAAAAATATAAACTGTTTTTCTTAAAAGAGAATACATAGTTGGCATTCAGCAACCCTAGATAATTATTTTCTATTCCATTTAAAAGAAAATTCAAAATAAATAAAAACACCTACCAAACACAATTAAATGCACCAGTTTGATGTTGTCGGTTATGACAAAACCTGGTCACTGGTTAACCTTTCCCTTCTGGTGCTAAAATAAAATGCGCGTCCCGGTGTTAGGTAGTCACATTATAAATTAAGCAAAAAATTATAATAATTTAGATTTATTTGCTGAAAACATTGAAAAACCATCTGGCAACGCTCACGGAACAAGCATAGGTCCATTCTTGTCGGAAGCCCAATAGCTACTGTCGCTCTAGCCAGAGAACATTGAGCCTTGAGCTCCTCACGCTTGCACAGTGCAAGTATGCAAGAATGAGATGCGAATATAGTGTCGCGGTTCCTGTACACTCTTCACGTGATGTTTATACGCAAATTTGTTCCGATATTCACAAAATACCTCCGATTTACCCGATAAATTCTGATTATTATTAGTAATATTTTTTAAATCAATGCTTAAATATGTTATGGAGGAATACCCAAAATCTTAGCCTTGTATTTATTATATTAACCTGTTAACCGGGCGGTCCGCTGTCCAATTACGCAACTTGTAAGGGGCGCGAATACTGATTCACTCCGTGTCTTAAATTCATGTCGTGACATGTATGGATGACTAATACCCTTGTTGTTTGAAAAATATACGTCCCGCCCGTTCCAGGGCGCAACATATATTTCGAGTAAGTATTCATATGTCCTACCCGTACCCGATATTGTTTACGTTTGACGTATTTATGCGTCCCGCCCGGTTAACAGGTTAATAGAGATATTATGTTTATTAGAAGCAACGTGTACAAGGTACACAACAATGAGAAGGGATGGTTTGTAAAATTAAATTTATGTGGAAAATCTATATACTTAGTTGTTATTTAAAGAAAAGAACTTGTTTTTTACCACTTGAGTTTTATTATAGACTACATGTTTCAGAAGTTAAACTTCCATCATTCAGGTCTGTATAATAATTATTATACAGACCTGAATGATGGAAGTTTAGTTTCTGAAACATGTAGTCTATAATAAAACTCAAGTGGTAAAAAACAAGTTGTTTTCTTTAATCATTGTAACATGTCTTACCACAAAGTTATGCCGAAACAATAAATAAAATATAGTTGTTATTTTATTATATACAATTAAATACTGTTTAATTGATTAATTTTTATGTTTTATAGCCTGGCCGAGTTGTAACATTATTACCAGGTAGTGAAAATGACACAGTCTGGGGAGTAGCATATAAAATAAGTGAGGAAAATAGAAACACTGTTCTAGACCACCTTGACTTCAGAGAAAAAAATGGCTACGTGAAGGATAGAGTTATATTTCACCCCGGATACAAAGATCAATGCAGCGATGAACCATTCCAATTAACTATATATGTTGCGACAGAGGAGAATGTCTCGTTTGCTGGTATGTAAATCCGCCAGTTCTTGTATTAAGATTTAACTGAGGTTTAGTAATGCCAGCACGATCGAGAAATATGCTTAACCCTTTTTGAACGCGTTAAGCAAAAAATAAAAGTTGAGTTCATATATACAGAACTTCCAAGAATTTTAGTAGTGTGGATGTCAATAATGGGTAAAATTGGTGAATGTTACACGTGTGTAATGTGATCACTTAAACCAGCCTATGACGGTCGTCAGCCCCGTAAATGCTCAGACTTCCATATTCTTCTTCATCTTTGATGAGATGTCAAAAAATAATAAAAGTTGATTTGAAAAATGCTAATTTTCCATAAAAAATCAAGTATTCCATAAAATTCCTTTTATTTGTTTACTTTATTTAGTCCATGGCTTTTACAAGTCATGGACAATAGTCGATTTGCGTGTCCAAAGGGTTAAGAACTTCATCAGATTTTTCTATTTTGTTGAAATTCCCAGAGGGGGGGTCAAATAAATATTGATTTAGTGATTTTCGTAATTAGTGATTTTTTTCACTCTAATATTTATTCAATATTACCCCGGACTGGTACCTGAACCAGAGGGCTGATTATCTTTTTTCATGTGATAACGATCTAGACAATACTGCGTTAATATGATGCAGTGCCCTATGCACCATCGGGTGCGGATGAGGGTTTGAAGAAGAAGAATAATATATTTTACCGCATAGTATAATGTATCTCATTTTTTACATTTCATCTAAGATGAAGAAGAATATGGAAGTCTGGGCATTTACGGGGCTGACGACCGTTATAGGCTGGTTTTAGTGATCACTTTACACACGTGTAACATTCACCAATTCTACCCATTATTGACTACCACACTACTCAAATTCTTGGAAGCTCTATATATATGAACCAATTTTGAAACATTGTTTTTGAATCACTAGAACTTTACTAGAGACATCTATTGGTGAGATGAAAAGAAGCTTTTTGTTGAGCAGAAACTCTTTTATTAGTATGTGAGGTCCGAATCCTGGATTATATATTAGTATTTGGACACACTCAAAATGTTATCATATATCTCAGTGTAAATCTAGCCTAATGCGTATTATAATTTTGTCTTTGCAGTATGTATTGTATTTCAAAATCGATTTTGTATTTTCAAATTATATTATTCAGGTGAAGCAAATATTGAAGACATCGCCCAGCAAGTGGTCAAATCGGAAGGTCCGAGTGGCACAAATAAAGAATATGTGTACCGATTGGCTTCAGCTATGAGACTGATAGCGCCCGATGTTCATGATGACCATTTATTCTCTTTAGAAGCTGCTGTAAAAAGATTAGAAAAACAAAATAATAATATATCACTTCATTGACCATAGGAAAATTTTAGGAGCGAATTCTTATTTTTTAATTTTTATTATATATCACTCACTCCTTTCAACAACGTCATGTATCAAAAAATTAATTTTTTTAGATCGTTAAATGTGTTAAAAATAAATATCAAGCCTCTTATTGAACTTTTTATTGTGCAACAGGTATATTTAGGTAAAACCTGAATGTTTTTTCTCCATTTGGAAAATATTTAGTATATTTCAAAAATTAATTAAACAATACCTTTTCTTAGCGGGTAAATATTAAGTTTAAAATATTCCGCTTTTGCTAAAATTTAGTACATTTTCTGGGCATTCCGAAAACACGCACAACTGAAGATTGACTATTTTTTATATGTGACGTTATTGATATGAGTGAGCGATATGTTTTAAATTATTGATTTTTATAGATTAATTCACTATGTTTATATTTTTTATATAAATGAATAATATTTTAATAATGACTATTAATTCATTAATTTATAAAAGGAAATATTTTTCATCAACATGTACATACATTTAAATTTTCTTTATCTTTACAAATGTTTGTGTACAGTAGGTATTACAAAAAAGTACATGTTATCTCTCCAGATAAAGATGTTTAACGATCACCTAAAAAGTTCACAATATCAGAAAACATGTAGGTATGCTCACATATCGCTCACTCCTTTCAAGAATGTCATAAATCAAAATACTTGAATTTTCAGGAGAACGTTTTTAAAGTTTAAAAATATAATACGATGTTTTAAAAATAGATATCAAGCCACTTATTGAACTTTTTATTGTGCCACAGATCTTATAACGTAAAACCTGGAGGTTTTTTCTCCATTTGAAAAATATTTAGTTTATCTAAAAAAAAAAAATTAAACAATACCTTTTCTTCAAAATGCAAAAACAACACTTTCTGCCCTGTAGCGGGTAAATATTAAGTGAAAAATATGCCTCTTTTGCTGGGATATAGTACATTTTCTGGGCATTCCGAGGACATGCACAACTGAAAATTGACGATTTTTGATTTATGATGTTCTTGAAAGGAGTGAGCGATATCAGAAATTTGTATGCAAATTGCTATCTATCATTATAAGCTCTTACTAAGCAGTTTCTGATATCCTGATAAAAAGATGGTATTTTTTGATAAAGCCATTTTAAGAATAAAAAAAAAACATGGCAAAATAATGAATGTAAATTTTATAATAATAAAAACAACACAGTAAGTTTTGGTATATTTATTTTATTTTTTTAAATTGTATAAATAATAGAAAAATAATATATATTTGGAAAAATAATGAACGATTTTATTAATATTGCATAATTCTAATCATCTATCTAAAACATAATTTTAATTACCGTATAATAATTTAAATAGGAAACGTTTAAAGAGGTCATATAAATTTTATGTATTTATAAATATATTCTTATCTTAATTTTTAGTCTCAAGGAATAGGACATTAATTCAATTATATAATAATCACAAGTAAATTGTGTCAAGAGCACTATTCTGAAATAAAATATAAATGAAAAAAAAAATTGTTTAAGTTTATCTTATCTGGACAAAATAGTAATCAAAGATAATGAAAAGTGTTTTAATTTTCTCTTGAAATTTTTTTTCACATTTTTCAAGAATTTTCCTTCTAGTCGTCGGTGACTTCGCTTATGGTCACTCCATGGGGTTCATCTTCAGACGGTCCTTTTGTCACGACTTCAGTTTTAACAACATTGCTTATCGTTTTACCGTCTGATGTGACTGACTTTACTTGAGTGGAATAGGTGACTTGCTCTTTGCGAATCGAATTCGGGGAACTAAATGGTTCAGCAAATGGGAATTTGTGTATTTCGATCACTGACTTCTGTTGAATGTTTCCATCAGCGGATGATCTTGTTCCAAACCTGGCAAAAGGATCAGGTTTTTCTTCCTCTGCCGCGTGTGTTTTTGATAAAAATGAACTCTTAAGTTTCCTCAATGCCTGTGATCTGTTATTTTCATTGAGGAAAATTTCTTCTCCTGACATATTGTCGGGCGTTGTAACACTAAAATGTTTGGTGTGTATGACATCAGTGTCTCCTTGTATAGATTTAGCTCTGGTTGTCTCGTAGGAAGTGACCCTGACAGTCTTACCGCCACTATCTGATGTCTGTGACTGGTATCGACTAGTAGTGCGATATTCTATTGCATCCTCCATCTGAGGCATGTCTTCCAAGTCCATGAAGTTGTGCATATTCGGTGGCTTGACATGCAGTTCGGACATCTTGCCAAACATTCTGTTGATCTCTTTCTGATCCATTTCACTTATCACTTTCACTCACTTTTCAATGAAATTCAAATTGGCTTGACAGAACTAAACTACCCAGCACATTGTAATGAAGGAACCCAAGGCAATGAAAGATTACTCATATATTGAAATCGACACCTTCAACCACAGATAAGATATGAATACATCTTTGATATCAATTCGAGTTTACAATATAATATTTTCTACTATGAGTACATGCTTATAGGTTGTTTTTATCAAATGCATCATGCTAAAAAAACAATACAGGATGTTTCTTTTTAGAATTATATTTTCAATAAAATAAATAACCTTTTTATTATTTTTATGTAAAAAGACGGAAGTATGTACATATAGGCGGACATGCAAGGTATGTATTTCCGCTCCACGGTGTAATGGTTAGCGTGTTTAGCTACCGTGCTGGAGGTCCCGGGTTTGACTCCCGGGGTGGGGGGGGTGAAAATAAATATTAGTGATTCACTCTAATATTTATTTAATATTATCCTGGACTGGTCCCTGAAGCGCAGGAGTGATCACTTTGCCTTCATGTAAATAACGTTAAGATAACACTGTAAAGATAAATAAATTAAGATAAATAAATGAGCATTTTCTAAATAATCTATTTAATGAAATTGATTGATTGGATTATTGATTGGATTATTTCTGTGGTTCCCAATTAGTTTTCCTACGTGCCACTTCAAGAATGACCTCAAACTTGTGTACCCCTAATTATGGGAATTATAAACATATAAATTTTTTTTTTTTTAAAAACATTTATTGCTTTCAAAATACAGTTCTAACGATAGTGAAAATCAGTTTAATGTGACAAATTTCATCCGCGAGATTGCCGTGCATACCCTACATCAGGGGTGGCCAACCCGCGGCCGGTCGGGTGTGTACTTGCGGCCCGCGGAGCAAATCACACATTTTTTCCCTTAGTGCACACAAAAGAATAGTCCATCGTGCGTAGTTTGTATCATATCCCATTTATGGGAGTATTTTACTATCCTGACAATTTCAAGACCCATAATGGCGTCAAGTAGTAAAGACGTTGGACTAAAGAAAAGAAGAGTTACAGAAGAACTGAGAAGTTTTTAAGACAGATGGACTTTAAATATATAAATATCTTGTTTGCTTTGAATAATAAAATAGAATTTTGTTTTACGGCCTGGTAGGAAATCTCATTTCTAAAATCTGGACCGGCTACTGATAATGTTGGCCACCCATGCCCTAGATGCAACTTCCCGTACCCCTGGATTACTTAAAATTATTTTTATTTTCATAAAAGCCTATCAGTCAAAGCAAAACTAGCAGTACTCAATGGAGTCGTGTTATCAACTCTAATGCACGAAAGTAAAGCTTAGAGTTGGCAAAAGAAGGATGAGATGATGATAAAGATTTACTTTTGCAAGAGTTAGAACCTGCAAGTATGAAACTTTCTTTACTTTTTACTTGGTTCTGGAAAAAATATACGAAGATCTCTAGGTAGTTGGGCTGCGTTATAGACGCAGATCAAGACTGTCTTATCTACTTAACTGTTTCTGCTTTGTGAAGGTCTTTAAGGCCAGGAAGGTGTCTTCTGGTGAAGCACTCTTCCACCATGTGCTACCAGACAGTCTGGTTCTCCTCCCTACAGTCGCATCCTCGAGATGGCTTCAGCCCCCATCTGTGAAGCAGGAAGTTGCGCTGTCCTTGCTTGCTGCGAACCCTATTTAAGGTCGTCCGCAGTCGCCTCGGAAGATTAAAACCTCGCAATATGACATAGTATGTAACCAGTTCATGATTTTTAAAACTATGCTTAACTAAATTTTTAAAACTCCCATATGGACCATTGTGAATTGTGCAGATGTGGTTTCTGGATTTGGTTTGGTTGTTTGTATGGAAGATGAAAACAGGGAGCAGTAGGTTACTTCCTACTCTGTTTACTATTTTAATGAATAAAAAGATTAAATATGTAATAAAATTTCAATGAAAGCTGCATGATTAATTCTGCTCTCCAGATTTTAGATGTAAGAGCGGAATATATTGAATGGAATATAAATTTAAAGGACATCCTTAGGTAGTCTATTGAGCAAAGAAATGAATAATAATGTTATAACTTTAAATATTTTCATCAATATTTATTCATGATGAAAACTAATAAAAAGTTGTGTTTCTTGAATGTTTTTCGCAGATACTTTGTGGCACATTTTATGAACTTTATAAAATTAAACAACTTTGTTTTAGTCACTTTTTTATTATTAGTCCACTTTAACCTACCGGTTTTGACAAGAACCTTGTCATCATCAATAACATTTAGGATTCAGTTTTTGGTAAGGGAATTGAATTAATTATGAGTATTTTAATGTTTATGTTCGATTCCCAGGGGGGTCAAATAAATATAAGTGATTTTTTCACTCTAATATTTATTCAATATTACCCTGGACTGGTACCTGAAGCGGAGGGCTGATCACCTTTCCATCTTGTGTTAACAATCAAGATAACACTGCGTTTATATAATGCAGTGCCTTATGCACCATTGGGGTGCGGATAAGGGTTTGAATGAATGAATGAAAATGTTTTAGAATTTAATAAACCCTAAAGACGACAAGGTTTTTGTCGAAACCAGTAGGTTAAAGTGTACTAATAATAAAAAAGTGGTTAAAACAAAGTTGTTTAATTTTATAAAGTTTAAAAAATTATGTGTTTAATAAAACACAGAATTGAGTTGATATTTTATTTTATTAAATTATTCATAACATAATCGATATTTATATCCTCGTAACATGATATATCTTAATGATTTTTATACATATATATTTTGATGTACAATACTTATTCAACTTCAAATCCAAAGTTATAAAAACTAATTGTCTCCATATCAGAACAATTTCCTGATTTGTATGACTGTTAGTATACATCATATTTTTTATTTAAAATAATCAAGGTGTATTTTTTAATATTTTTAAATGAAATATGTGAAAGGCTATTTATATTTTTATGTATAAAAATAATATCAACTAGGTTTCATCAGTTTAAAAAGTGTTGTTTTTATTCAAAGATTAGGTAAAAATAATTGTTTTGTCCGTATAATGTTTATACTAGACTAGTGAAATGCATGTCAGAATCTTTTTCCATATTCTAAATTAATAATATGTACATATTTACATGGTTATATGTAATTAAATAATCTTTAATCAGGTATTGCTAAAGAATTATATTAAAAATAAAGAAGTTATTTATATGAAAATAACATTAACTAGTCAAGGAATTAAGATATGATTTACGTGCAGATCAGAGTATTTCGTTCATGGCCAGTTGTATCCTAAGCTCGATACAAGCCGTTCTTTCTTGAAATATTTGGTTAGTTAATAAGCGTCGTTTTTGTTCCAGTAATGCATTTTCCTTTATCAGTCTATGCTTTTCTTCAATTTCTGCCTCAGTATATGTTATAACGGTGCCTTCTCTCGTGTTTGAATGCAGAGCTGCATTATTTTCTTGTTTGTTCTTAATCGCTAAATGACTTCTTAACTTCACTATGTCAAATCGCTCGGAGTTGATTTTCGCTTGAAGTATCGATTTTAACTGCAAATATTCGGCGTGTTCTAGCTGCAATCTCATGAATTGTAATTCTGCCTCGGAAAGTTTTGGTTTTTCAACTTTGGTTACGAAGGTTTCCGAGTTTATAGAGTATACAGACTCCGTCATTTCATTTTTGGCTGTCACGGGTGGCTCGGGAATTTCTTCGTAGTGTTCGAAGTTATCCTCGAAGCTTTCTACAGGGAATGAAGGTATCGGATCTGGCATAATTTCCAATTTATCTACAGGGAAGGTGATAACTTTCGGTTCGATGACAACAGTAACTGTCTTCTCTAGAGGTTTTGGCGGCTGAATTCTTTCATCCGAAGAAGTTGGTAATGTAGAAATGGAGGCTTCGGAACTTAATGGTTTGTCAAAATGGTCTTCTTCGTGCGCCATTTGCTTTTCATCGAGTGATGAGTGTGTTTGAGAGGAACAAGATGGATCATTTGACTTTTGCACTGATCTTAATTTTCTCTAGAAATAAAAAATAAAATATAAAATAAAGTGCAAAATAAGCACTAATATGATCATAAATCATGGAAGATTTGTTAAAATTAAATATACTGTTGTTTATTATGTACTTTGAGTAAAATTGTTTATTTACAGATTGAAAAATCTTTATTTTGTATACAATTGTAGTTATGCACGATTGAGTTGCATTAGTTGAAACTTAACTATTTTTTTTAATGATTGTTAATTAGTACTGGGAGAATTTCAAAGGAGCATAACAGTTTTTTTTTTTAAATCCCAAGACGTTTCTTTAAAAAGTTAAAGCCAGTACGATATAATTTGGCTTTTAGCTCAAGCAGTGTGTTATGATACATCAGTGATATTATTATTATTACACTTAGTAATAAAATTGAAGAAGAAAAAAAGGAAAATACAGTAAAAGCTTGATGAGTCAAAAATGATAATTTGAATTTCGACATACATATATTGAAAAACATTTCAAAATTACTTTCTACTACTGATTATTCAAAGAATTATACAACAGAAAAGAATTACAAAAAATGAGTATGTATTTCTCTTTTAAATTTTCACTTGACTTTTAATAAAAAAAAAAGATGTTCCTAAAATATTATTTATAAAAATTTCTTAGTTATTTTTTATTTCACTTGTTTTGTAAACATAAAAAGAATTACAAAAAAAGAGAACAATTCTTTTTTAAATTCTCATATTTAAATTCTTCTATTTATTCGTATACCCTTTAATTTCAGATTCGCTAATTATAGATTACACCACCTCCGTAGTGTAATGGTCAGCACGCTCGGCTACCGTTCTGGAGGTCCCGGGTTCGATTCCCAAGGGAGGTAAAATAAATATAAGTGATTTTTTCACTGTAATATTTATTCAAAATTACCATGGACTGGTACCTGAAGCGGAGGACTGATCACCTTTCCTTCATGTATAAACGATCAAGATAACACTGCGTTTATATGGCGCAGTGCCCTATGCACCATTGGGGTGCGGATAAGGGTTTTATTATTATTATTAATTATAGATAGTATTGGTTCATCAATTATGACATTTTATTTGAAGTATTTATATAAATACCTTTAATTGGGTCACAATTCGCTGGCCTTCCCAGAGCTGCTCTTCGCGTTTTTGAGTGACGAAACCCGCGTGCATTTCGGCATGAATCTGGTTCAACAATGACTCCTGCTTTCTCAGCTCTTTGGTTATTTCCTCCGTTGAATCGGGCAGTTTGGGCGCGAGAGATGTCAGCGGAGGCACATATCTATGTCAAATATATCATAAAACATATTAAAATATTTCAATGTCTTTTCCTCATAGCAAATTAGATTTTTTTTGTGCGACATTCATAGTTTTAAGAGATAACATGACGTATTTGTGTGATGTGACATACCTACTAAACATATTATTGAAAAAACCTACAACAGAATTTCTTTTCTTCTTAGGCTTAACCTGTGCGGTCCTATGACCGTACATGTACGGTTGGCACTTACCACGCCAAAAGGACTATGACCGTACATGTACGTTCCCGCTTTTTTCTGACAGGGTATCGAGTTTGCGTTAAAACGGGTAACGTGTCGGCATCTATGTAATATTTTTAAAAACGTTTAGACACTGATTTCAATTATGGCAGTTTTAACGGCCAAGTTTTAAGATAACAAAATCACGTGTTCCGTAATGTATGCACCGCGTGGCGGTCAGTAACATTTTGTCCGCGTGCGGTTGTTTATCGAAATTTTGTTTACTATTTTGGCGGTAATTTCTCACAAATCTTTATAATCTAATTGTTTTCACTTATATATTCGTCTATATTCGTCGCTTTGATGACGTTTTTTGTGTTTTTTTGTTGATTTATGTTTATTGTGAGTGTTATTTCAGTTTTATTTTTATACGTACTTTGTTCTAATCTAATTGTTTGCAAGTATACATTCGTCGTTTTGATAACGTTTTCAGTGTATTTTGTTGATTTATTTTTATTGTGAGTGTTATTTGAGTTTTATTTTTATACATACTTTGTTTTGATTAGTTTTTCGGTGTATTTTATTGACAGTTCACAATGTCTTTTCATTATACAAATGAAGATATTGAGCAAATGCTTATTGAAAGCGAGGATGAAGATATTTTGAGTGACATAGATGATTTGGTGATGTCATCAAACGAATCGTCTTCAGATGAATCATCTGATGAGGAAGACAGCAATCCACCCGCTGCTAAAAAAGTCAAAGTTGACAAAAGAAAGTGGAATAAAGGAAGTTTCTCCCCGACGCTCCATACTTTCGATAGTTCTGCATCAGGAATAAGTCCGACAGCCAACATAACCGACGAATCGACGGAATTGGAATACTTCCAATTATTTTTTTCAGACTCGGTCATGGGCATGATAGTGGAGGAGACTAATAGATATGCAGACCAGTTAGTTAGCTCTTCGAAAATGAATAAATGGACGAACACATCTCTGGAAGAAATGAATATATTTATTATGACTATATTGATCATGGGTTTAGTTGGAAAAAATAATATGAAGCAATATTGGACAACTAATCAAATTGTGGAAACGCCATTTTTCCGAACGTTATTCTCTCGGGATAGATTTTTTAGCATACTAAGAGCTCTCCACTTTGTTGACAATAGTAAGCCAGTAAATAATAAACTTTTTAAAATTGGACCACTTCTAGATTTGTTGCGATCATCATTTAGAGAAACGTTTACTCCGTATCAAAAGCTTTGCATTGATGAAAGCCTTATTTTATGGAAAGGACGTTTGTCGTTCAAAATTTATATCCCATCGAAAAGGCATCGCTTTGGTGTAAAAATTTTTGTATTTTGTGATGTACTTACCGGATACGTCTTGGACCTCATAATTTACACGGGCTCAGAATCTGATATCATTTTGAATCCTGATATAGGCATATCGGGTTCTGTAGTAACGACGTTGATGCGCGACTATTTGAACAAGGGCCACCAATTATACGTAGATAATTGGTATACAAGCCCGACACTTTTTGATTTTCTTTTTGAGAATGGGACAAACGCTTGCGGAACGGCCAGAAGTAATAGAAAAAACATGCCCGATTTTGACAAAGTCAAAATGAAAAAAGGTGATGTAGAGCATTACATATCTGGATCACTGATGTCAGTCAAATGGAAAGACAGGAGGGAAGTAGTGATGCTGACTAATATGCATGAGAGCAAAATGGAAATGAGCCATAAAATTGACTACCGAACAGGTCAATGTAAAGAAAAACCAGCAGTTGTCATCGATTACTCAAAAAATATGGGCGCAGTCGACAGGGTGGACCGAATTTTAGGGTTTGTTGAGTGCTCGCGTAAAACACTAAAGTGGTATAAAAAAATATTTTTTAGACTGCTTGATATATCTGTTATGAATGCCTTTTTTATGTATAAACATAAAACTGGCAAAAAACTCGCGTTTAGTGACTTTTATCTTAGTGTAATCAAACAAGCAATTGAAAAATATGGTGTGGAAAGAGTCAGCAGATCAGGGGGTAGACGAATGTTAGACCATCCATTACGCCTTACCGGAAGACACTTTCTAAAATTCGTTCCTCAAACAGCGGCCCAAGGAAGCAGAACACAAAGACAGTGCCACGTTTGTCGCCACTCTACAAAAGGTGCAGCTAAAAGAAAAGAGACAAGATTTATGTGTGTAGAATGCGACGTGGCATTGTGTGCGGTTCCGTGTTTTGAGGAATACCACACAATAAAACAATATTAAAGAACTAAAATAAAATATTTTAGTGTATAGAATAATTTAGTGTTAAAATTTTTGTAAACAATGTTGTGCGTTATAATGTAAAATTACTATGGATAAGAACAAAATTGTGCAAAATCATCTGTTGTGAACCCCTGGAATTATTGACAGGTAAATACTCTTTATATCACTATACATAGTAGATACGGCCGCGGATTTGATTTCCTTCCAAATATTTACTAAATGTGTACCATATGACACTAAAATATACAAAAAACATATGCATTAAATTTTTTGAAAAAAACTCAGGCCTCCCGTATAAAAAAACTATTTTTTGCTCAGTACCGTACAGGTTAATTTGAGGAAATGAAGACATTCTAGCTATTTTATTGTCAAAATAGAACTAAAGAATGTTGACAAGTACAAGTTTTCATGACAATTTTATCAAATTCACGGTGCGATGCTCAAACACATTTGTTTGAACTTTATGCTACAATTTCAAAAAGGCTTAAATTTTTTAATTCACATATCTGATATGGTGATTTTTAAAATTATAATCATCAAGACTCGAGTGTCGTTTCCCATTTATTGGTTAATAAAACTTATTGCCGCAAAATGTTATTTAAAGTAAGTATGCAATTTAAATAAAATGTTTCTTTAAAAATCCAGACATCATTTTTAAACACAGACTGGTAATAGAAGCAGCCATTTTGGTTTTGCGACACGAAAGCAATAAAGTCCTTATCAGTAGGCAAATAAAATGAGCTGCAGATATGTTAAATGCTACCTGTACACATTCTTCCGTGAGGAATATATATAACAAACATTTTTGTTTTGTTTTATAGTTCCTTTAAAGAATATATTTATCTTTAGTTCTTTTTTGCTAGTAAGAGCAACCTACTTTTGGAATCTCAGGTATATATTATTGACACATTTTTTTATGTTTATTTTTCAGTTTATGTTTACATTTCAATGTGGAATGCATTCTACATAGAAAATAAAGACATCAACAACAACAAAAATGTGTTAATTATACAACAGATGACAAAAAGTATAAAAGTTGATATTACCAGCAAAAATAGAAGAAATAAACAAACAAAGAGAACTAAATTAAAATCGATTATTACATTATGATTTAACAGCATGGATGGTTATAATTTTTAAGAATTATGTGATATGTACATACTTGATAGCATAAACATGTTTCGGTTAAAATCTATATGTATGTTAAAATCTATGTATAAACAATAGTACCTGTGTATTTACTTACTTGGCTAATTTCACATCTGGAAATAGTAATTTTGTGTTGTAAATGAAGACGGTTAGCAAGTTTGGTGACATATTTAATATTGGTCCCAATAACGTGCCAATGGTTTGTATATTCAACCGATTTGTCTGTAAAAAGATAATATGTATACATTTTAAGTATTTAGTCTTGAGATTTATTAACACTCACATAAATTTTCAACTACTAATTTGAGGCACCAAGTGTACTTCATTAATTCAAATCAAATCATTCATTCAAATATTTTATTTAAAATATTATTTCATTTAAAAAGGGAAATCTCTGTATTCTTATTTTATGAGTAAAAAAAAATATCAAACTATTTTTGTATCCTTGAATGGTCCGTTGCTAAAAATAAGTGTCAAGTTGTGCTCAAACCACTTTGTTCAAACACTCAAAAATATCCACAATGGCAACATCAAATGTCACATCAAATGCTTAAAAAATTTCAAATTACATCTTTATACTTTCTATAATACTAGCTTATGTATGAAAATGAAATCGTGGAATGGATTTTGTGATTGGAGTCTTAGTGAAATGGATTGGTGGACTGGCACGAATTGTCCTCACGTAAATACAGCATTCAAGAATACAACCTGTATCTAAGAATGTCTATAAGAAAATAAATCAAGCTTATAGTACAAATATTATCCAAAGTTAGATGAATATTTCTAATTTCGGCAGTAACTTTCGACAGAAGGTCATGTTGAATTTAGAGAAAGTGATTTACAGATACATAGATTGTGAAAAAGTGTCAGGTTGTGGTCCCGTGATTAGTGCCGCGGACTCTTTAGTCAGAGTTTCTCAGTTTAAACCCATTCCACCACAATTTAATATATATTATTAATAATAATAAGACACTTAGGTTTACAGAAATAGTTTGAAATCGAAGGTTTTTTGTAAATAACAAAAAACACAAGAATTTATATTTAACCACCCCTATATTTGGGTTATTTTCAGGCATATTGTTTTATAAACAAGCAAAAAAATCACAACGTTTGTTGTCACAATATAATGTCAGGTATGAAACCTGACAAAAATTTGTCAGTGTATCTGGTACGCATTAAATATTTCTGGAACAGATATCTTTTCTCGCGCTCGTATATCATACGGGTTAGCGCGGAATGGTGAAGAAAAACCGCGCATATCACATACGTTCGTACGTATAGGGCAGTTAAAGGAAAAAAAATAAAGTTATGGTCAACCTTTTCATCGGATAAAACACACGCTAGGTGAGCTATCAGCCAAGACAATAGGGCTCGATGGCACGAGGGAAGTTGAGAAATAAGCGGTATTAAGCTGACAGCCGGCTGAGAGGAAGACTCTTCAAACACAGAGCAAAGTTCTGTAGTGAGAACTGGTTCGGGTAACTCGCTGAAATCAAAACACGCCATCAAATTACACAAAGGATGTAAGAAATACTTACTTTATAGACATTTAAAAAAATCAGGTCAGTCCTAAACTAACAAATGTTATAAGGGGCCATTATCAGCTCGTAATACAATCGTCCGAACAAATATGTCCTCGGCACGAGAAAACCCAGTGAGGGCACATTATTGCAAATTGTAATTTTACGTATGATGAAAAATAAATCAATAAATAAATAAAATGACATATCGCTCACTCCTTTCGACAACGTCATATTTCAAAAATCGTAATTTTTTAGTTGTGCATGTTTTCGGAATGCCCAAAAAATTTACTTTATCCCAGCAAAAGCGGTATATTATTAACTTAATATTTACTCGCTACAGGGCGGAAAGTGTTGTTTTTGCATTTTGAAGAAAAGGTATTGTTTAATTATTTTTTAAATATCCTAAATATTTTTTAAATGGAGAAAAAACATTCAGGTTTTGCCTAAAAAGATCTGTTGCACAGTAAAAAGTTCAAAAAGTGGCTTGATATTTATTTTTAATACATTTTATTATATTTTTAAACTTTAAAAACGATCTCCTGAAAAATCAAGTTTTTTGATATATAACGTTGTTGAAAGGAGTAAGCGATATGTACATACTATAAAGTGTTTATGTAGTAGAGAAATGGCACCATAATGGTTATTACTACTACTACTACTGACCTTTATCCGCGCCCAATGGTGCATAGATCACTGCATCAAATTGATGCAATGTTAAGTTGATTGGTAATTATATGAAGGAAAGAGAATCAATCTTGAACTAAATATACCAGTCTATGGTAATATTAAATAAATTTTACAATGAAAAAACCCTGATTTATTTTGGCCGCCTTAGTAATAGAACCTCCAGCTTGGCAGCTAAACATGCTGACCATTACACTACGGAGGTGGACAAAAAAATAGTAGCTATAAGTTAGTGTACTTGCTTGAATAGGTATGGTATCTTACGTTATGAATAACTTGAGCAATGCACAAGCCGTTGGTATTTCATATTCCATCTCCAGGACGGGTTCTCTGTCATTATACAACTTGCGTAATGTGAGGACTCTTTGTTTGGCCGGTTCCATTCTGTACAATGCCTCAGAATGTAACCCGTGCTCCTATGACATGAAGAAGAAAAAAACATTATTTTTACCTCTATAATTCATGTTATAATTAACCTTTTGACGCTCATGCACAGCGTGCAATAAGGGTAGCGCCCTGCCCAAGCATTTTCGCGCGACTTGCTACCTACGCGTAGTTATTATAATAATAATTATATCTCTAAAATTAGTCATCCTATTTAGGTAAAATAAAAAGCATTAACAAAATAAAACATTGTTTATAATTTCGGTTATATGCCAGATTATGCGCCAGGGTAGCGCCCTGCCCAAGTATTTTTGTGCAATATTCGCGCGACTTGCTACCTATGCGTAGCTGTTATAAAAAAATATATCTCTAAAATTAGTCATCCTATTAAGGCAAAATAAAAAGCATTATCAAAACAAAAGATTGTTTATAATTTACAGGACCTCAACAAAGCAGCTTTATTTCATTACGGTCGACATAATAATACACAACACATCTCCCGAGAGTCAATCTTGTAATGCAGGTATAAACATTAATATTACGCATCATGACTAAAATATATATCAGAACCACAAAAAAAATTATAGATCGGTATCTCAAAGACATTATTTACGTATGCTAATATTCATATTTTGGATACTATTGTCATAAATCAGTGTAATATAATAGTGAAATGCATTACAATCCTGTTTGGGACCGGTGGGGATTGATCGACGCAAATCTGCGGTCCCGTAAGGGACCACTGGGCGGCTAAAGGTTAATTGATTCGGCAGTTACTTTGTGGTTATATCAATCCATTTTTTAATATTTCTTGATAAATATATAACAGCAATTATTAAACCATATAAAACATATGGATTCTCATGAGGTTTTAGGGAATATTTACCTGAAGATAATCGATGCAGTCTCTCACAACTAAAGGCAAGTTAGTATCGTCGTGACATCTTGATCTCTCAACTGCCAAACCGAGAGATACTCCAAATATAGGTTGGGCGACTGAAAGCAAGAAATAACACTGCTATTATATCCTAAGATACACATTGGAAAAGACATTATGTGAAATACCTCCTTGGGCAGCCACAGTTTATACCATCTATGATCGTTGAGAAATAGTAAAATAAATGTGCTTGATTTAAGAATCACAAAAAATAGTCAAATGATATGTTGGATAGAAATTTTAAAGACATATTCCAAGCATATGTTTATTATAAAATAAATCAAATTGCAGTTTCGAACATAACTATATACAGAGTAAAATAAATATAAGTATACGTACCTACATGCCCCATTAACTATTGTTTTCTCCTGTAAATTATTACTGCGCATGTTAAAACTATAACTTAAGTACCTAGAATTGTATAGCTTTATAAGCACCATCAGTCCATTTAATCTTTACATTAGTTTGAAAATGCCATAACAAGGCAAAACAATTGTCACAAATTTTATTCTTAGGTGTTTTAAACAATAAAATACATTTTTAATTTATGTTTTACTTAGTAAATACCACTATTTCTTAAAATCTATTGTGACATGTGTTTCAATGCATTCCGCATCATTTTCAAACACCGTATGTGCTCCAAATGAAGCGGAATGCATCAAAACACGTGTCACGGTAGATTTTAAGGAATAGTGGTATTTACTTAGCAAAACATTAATTAAAAATGGATAGATTTTACCACAAAGTGACTGCCGAATCAATTAATGAAATAAAATACAATTTAGTAGACTCTAAAAAATCAGTGTTTGATTTTAACATTTAGTATATAAATTGAAATAGAGTTCTACAAATTAAACACCGAATCTATAAATATATATAAATATAATAATAATAATAATAATAATAACTCTTTATTCCAGCTTGACTAAGTGGTGGGTGCAATACTTAGCCAGCCATATATGTTTTACAACATTTTTTTATAAAATGAAATTAAAATTACAATAATAAAGAAATAAAAAAATAAAGAAAAGAAACCGCGAAAGAAAAACAATTAAAAATAAAGTTTTTTTTTTGGAGAGATGTAGTAGATGAATATCAATCAGCTCGCTGGCAAAATATATATACATATATATACAGGGTGTTTTAGATACATACCACCCAAGGTAAATATTTCTTCAAAGGGAACACCAGCAGCTATAGTAGGTTGAGTTTTACTCCCCTTTTTGTCTTTTTTATCTTTATCCTTGTCCTTGACCTTTTCTTTTTCTTTTTCCTTCACTTTCTCTTTATCTTTGTCCTTAACTTTCTCCTTTTCCTTATCCTTGCCTTTCTCTTTTTCCTTCAGCTCTTTTACCTTCATCTTTTCTTCCTTTTCCTGGAAAGACAGTAGCGCTATTACAAAACTTTAATATTTCGCTTCATATTCACGTGTATCAAAACCAAACAAAAATGTATATAATAATAAAACCCTTATCCGCACCTCAATGGTGCATAGGGCACTGCGTCATATAAACGCAGTGTTATCTTGATCATTTACACATGAAGGAAAGGTGATCAGCCCTCCGCTTCAGGTACCAGTCCAGGGTAATATTGAATAAATATGACAGTGAAAAAAATCACTAATATTTATTTTACCCCCCTTGGGAATCGAACCCGGGACCTCCAGAACGGTAGCCGAGCAGTGTCCGCCTCCGTAGTGTAAAAATGTATATAATATTGTTTTATTAGGGGAAAAAACTATACATATTCATTCATTAGAAATACAATATTCATTGCTGTATTGTAAATAATATTGATATTAAAAGTAAAAGAAAACTCAACATGACCTGATCAATCAAAATCTGAAATCTCTAATTAAAATTCAACGTCCCAAGGACCCAACTCTAAAATTTAGAATTAGCTTCACATACGGTGTTTGAAAATGATGCGGAATCCATCGAAACACGTGTCACAGTAGATTTTAAGAAAAAGTGGTATTTACTAAGTAATAGATTAATCAAAAATGGATAGATTTTACCACAAAGTGACTGCCGAATCAAATAATTAAATTAAAATACAAAAGTCTAAGTAGCTCAAAAGCGTGTATGGAAGTTAAAGAAGCAAGTTGGAGCAACATGGATGCAATATTGTATCTTCTCTGGCTACCACCGCAGAGAAATTTCGTAGCTGGTTTGTAGTGACACTATTTTTTTTTTTAAATCTGTTTTTTATTTTTTTGAATATTCGTGAGCAATTGACACAATTTTTTTTTATAAAGTCATATATCAAGTTTAATTTTTATTTTATTGATTTGACATTTTCAGTGCAATAACATGATGATTTAAATAAAAAATAAATAAAAAAAATAAAAAAACAGTTGTATAAGACTGCTATTGAATTTATCAATGTAAACATGACTAGTTTCGAAAACTGTAGATGATCTCGTAAACTGGTGAAAATACAAACTAATTTATTTGACAAACTGATTTATATTTTCACCTGTTGATGAGAACACCTATAGTGCTCGAAACCAGTGGTGTTTGTATTTAAAAAAAATTAAAGTGGTGTTATACACGTGTTTCATTTTTTAATTGAATCTAATGAACAAATAAAAAATTTAAAATTAAAACCTTTTCACGCTTTTCTTTTTCCTTTCTGAGTTTTTCCTTTTTCTTCTCTCGTTCAGATATTTCCTTTTCCTTTTCTTTCTCCTTCACTTCCTTCTCGCCAATTTTTTCCTTGTCCCGTGATTTCTCTCTTTTTTCCTTACTTTTAGATGGAAACTTGAAGGCTTTGGTTTTCTTAGATTTTGAAGGACTTCTGCAAAAAGACATTGGTAAATAAGCATCTAATGATGTTATAGTCAGTAGGTATGTCATTTAAATCTGTTTTTCAATTATTCGGAGACAGAGTTGTATTGAGAGAAAATTGTAATTTAACCTTTCCGGGAGTATGGACGTAAATGAACGTCGGTGCGAATTTTCCTTAAAGGAGTATCAACGTTAATAAACGTCTAAGTCCGTCTGTCAGTTAGTATGACGTAACTTGTAAAGCAATGACATCTGTGGATATTTGTGTGTAATTTTGTTATTATTGAAAAATATTTCGAAGAGGTGTTTTTATTTTTAAATTATTTTAACATAATTTCTATCTTCATAATACATTGATTTTATGAAAAAAAAAAAAAATACGTAAAAAGAACCCACTCCCCAGAGAAAGTCGGACATCAATTTTTTTACTTCCGGAAAGGTTAAATTTCAATTTTAATTTTATGTTAGCACCAATAAAAAAGATAAGTATTAAGGTATTTTTTGTCTCTTGTGTATCCATTATATAAAATTTGGGCATTTATTGAATAATTTCCAATAAAAAGCGTCAAGTGGCAACTTCAAGCTCAATTCGGTTGTTTGCGTATACTATCCGCGAACACTGCTTGCTCAAAAGCATTCAGTGGTTAACGTAATAGAAATAAAGATATTTTTTTAAATTAAACAATATAGTGACATTGAAATATAGATACACGAAGCAGTTGAAAAATAAAAGTTTACTTGGTCTCCGCATCTTCTTCAGGAGAGCTTTCTCCGGCTAATGCAGCATATCCTTTGTCTTTCTTAGATTCCTTCTTATCTTTTCGTCGACCAATTAAAAGGTCTTTTTTACTTGGTTTCTCATCTCCATCACTATCTACAAGTACAGATAATAATATATTAAATTGGTGTTTCATTTATATGCTCACAATAAACCCCGTACACCTATTTTCAAAACAAAACAGATTGTTATATCTCATGCTTGAAAAGTAAGTAAAAGTTTTACTGTATGCTGCTGGGGTGTACTAAGGAGGTTATTGTATAATTTTAACTTATTAGTGCTATTGCACATGCCCGTTAAGATTTTTTAAAACTATATTTTGTAAATAAAACACGGTTGAAAAATACTAGTAAACTAATTTTAAAAACAACAAAAAATAATTGAGCTTCAAGGGAACCTACAATCACTTTCATTACTCCTCCGTCCAGACTCCGAACTGTAGAGACCAGTGAATCCCTCTTCATTGTCGAAATCCATTTAAATAATCTAACTATATTCTTTCTTTTTCAATATTCATCAACAATCGAATAATACCAAATTAAAAAGCTAAACTGAAAAATGACAGACACGATCCATAAGTTATCCATAGATAAAATTGATAACATATTATGTCAAAATTCATCTCATCTTCTTTCTTTTTTCGGCTTCCTTCCGAAAATAATTCGGGTAGGTCCCTATAACAAGGAGCGTTCAGAAATCTTGTATTTTTCAAACCAAGTTTTTTTGCATTCAATGTACGGGATCCATGTCTAAATGCTGACAAAATTTTTAAGTCAGCGCACATAGAAAAAGTCAATGAAAATCACGGAAGATGCCCGTAAAAAAATTAGGGGAACTTTAATTCGTTTTATAATTATAAGACTTAATTCTTCTTCCTCTTCTTTTCTAGATCCTAAGGATCTGTTTGTGCCTCCCCCTGTAGCTCTTGGGATGTTGACTCTCAGCTGTCTTTCCACCTTTTTGGAGGTCTGCGTACTTTAGGGAAAAAACTTTATTCATATAAAATACTTATGCACATACCCTCTGAATCTGATATATCTCGATAATTGATCTAAAAAGTGTATTGAGCCCTTCCGGGTAAAATATTATATAGGAATAAGCTGTAGGAGGAAACACTTTGTAATAATTTATTTTGAGTTCACATTTTTATATTAAAATAGCAAATAAAAACAAATATATAATATTTTATTTTCTTCTTTGATATACATAATTAATTTTATAATTTATAATAATAAAAAACAAAATATTTTTACAAATTTCATGGTCTACAGACAAACATAATATCGTAGTACTTTTATATTTTTTTAATTTACATAAACTTAATGTATTTCCGGTGTGTATGTAAATAAAACTACTAGCACCCAGAAGTGAAGTATAATCTGAAATAACAATAAATAAATAAAATTAAATAATATTCGAAACAGTCTGAAAAACCAGATAGTATATAAAAGCACAAATGAGTAAAACAAATACATTAAGAGTATATTCAAATTTGATTTGTGCAGAAGCACAATTTTATGTGTACAGAATACATAATCACAATTAAATTATGTCAAGAAATGAGAATATGTATTAATATTAAATTTTTAATAAAAGCAAATTACAAACCATATATGAAATTATGAATATCCTTGCAATAGGGTTCCGCCTCAAGAAAATTCCAACTCGAACACTGAAGCTATCCAAAGTAGAATAGGCTTTTTTCACCCGACGAGACAAATTAGAGTCCCACGGATTTTCCTGCATCATGTGGGGCAATCTCGCCTTAGCTGAAATAGAAAAAACTAACATTTCACTAATACTTTCATGCAGTATTGATTGGCAATTGAACGAAAACCAAAAAAATTATTAAAATCACAGTTCTCCATTAAAGATGATATTATCCATGCCACAATTTAACATTAGAATTAACTTAGGACATGAATTTATGTACGTAATTATAATTATAGGCTAACAAGATCGCACACGTTTTACATGAAGAATTTTAACCCTCTTCCAAACATAGCAGCGTAGCGTAGTTGGGTAGACGCTCGACTGTGAAGCTGGCGTCGCGGGTTCGATTCCTGCCAATTGCAAATGAATTCAAGAAAGATTTATTTTCAATTGGTCTGGGTATTTGTGATGTATTTTTCACATTTACCTTCCCTATCCTTACTATCCTACCTGCAGATAAGCATCTAAAATAGACGCTTTGCGGGTTATTCCTTTAGTAAAAAAAAGTGTATTTGTTACATGGTTTAATACTGTAGTTTAATTCGCATTATTTTATATTAAAAATTATTTAATTTGTAACTTCTAAATTGTAGCTTAATGTACAGTATGATATATTTAGCCATTCCGGTGTACTACAAACAGAGAATGCTCATTGTAACATTTATTAGTTGGCAATTATTCTTTGAATAGGGATATTAAATACATATATTACAACTCATAATTCGTCACTGCACAACTAAATAAACTTTTTTTTTTGTGTACAATGCAACAAAGCATGCAAATATTATAAAATAATGCAATGGTAAACATTTCAAAGGTTTGTTATAAGTACACATACATATGTATATAATGTTTATACAGGGCTTAAACATATTTGTATCATTAAAATATAAATACGTAGGTGTCTAAATACTTACCATCATCTGTATCATTCACATGAATTATTCTAGGTTGATTATTCTTCATGCTGACAAGATCAGATCTGTATTTATTCTGAAAATAGATGTACAATAAAGACATAGTAGAATATGTTAACGCAATACTAAAGAATATAAAACACTAATTATTATTATACATAATGTGTTTGGAACATATTCCTTATTGGTAATTTGATATAAAATTAATCTAGCTTACTTCTGTTTTCTCTAACTGTAATCTCAAAGCATTTCTATCAGATGTGACACTTTCTAATGCGGCTTGTTTCGCTACAAGGGCTTGGGTGAGCAGTCGAAACCGTTCTTCACCTGATTCGGAAACATTCAAGTTACTCGTTCCTGGATTACTGTAAAAACACACAAAAATGCCAACAATCATGTCAAAAGTCACGAAAATATCAGGAGTCACTTGTTGCAAGTTTTTGAAGAATAAGAATCAATTTTGAAAAATACCTTAACAGATGTTCATTTTCTTTCGGCTGACTTTCGCGTAACTTTGCACGCAGAGAAGAAATTTGCTTCGCTGTTTCTTGTTGCATCGATTTTAATTCCTACAAGTCAAATAAAAATAAACTCAAAATCACAGACATAAAGAATTTACAACATTTTGAGTGTGTCCAAATACTTGTTCCCAAAATCTGGATTATCTCCAATTCATCTTTAATCAATTAATTTGTTCATCTCATCAATAGATGTCTCTAGTGAAGTTCTAGTGATTTCAATTATTTCAAATAAATACCACTATTTCTCAAAATCTACTGTGACACGTGTTTCGATGCATTCCGCATCATTTTGAAACCACCCTGTGAAGCTAATTCAAAATTTTAGAGTTGGGTCCTTGGGAAGTTGAAGGTTGAAGAGGGGGTAGTAACTGTTTCTTATTTTTATTTATTAATTTTATTTTCATTTTTATTTCTCGGGTTTTTTCATGGGATCAGTGGGAACAAAAACAAAAGGGGGGAGGCTTTAGTCATTGTCATATTGTTAAGTATGGGTTTATTGTTATTTATATTCTTATGAATTTCTATTGTTTCAAAATGTTGCAGTTTATGGCTTTTCATATTGATTATTTTTAGGATTTCTACGTTATTGTGGTTAAATTTGTGAACATTATCTATTAAATAGTTAGCGAATACCGAAAAATTATTATTTCTCAAACATAATTCATGTTCCCTGATTCTTGTTTTAAATTTTCTGGAAGTCATACCAATATACGAACTTCCACAGTCGCAATTTAATTTATATATGCCACTACTGTCTAATATATTTTCAGGATTACTTTGTGTTTTAAAAATTTTAGTTAAATTATTTTTTGTGTAAAATACAACTTACTTTGCTAAGACTGAAAACAGTGTGCTCTGCCATTTCTTTCGCGGCTTTTTCTTGGCGAAAGCCATCCTTAAGAGCAGATAGTTGTCTCTCTGTAGAAGTGGTTCTAATCTCTAGTCGTTCAATTTCTCCCGATTTCTTTTCGCATTCAGCTTGGTATTTCGATGATTCTGTAGCCAAGTCATCCCGTTCCAATCTGTTTGAAAAATACGTATGACTAGGCTGTAGAATATTGCATCCTTAGGTCATTACTGCTACTGTATGTCACGCACATTTGTATGTCTATGATTCATTGAAATTTGTAATACGGTGGTATCCAGCATCAAACCTCAATTTGATGAGAATAGGTTATACAGATATTCAGATTAAAATAAAATATGGCAGAATAACATAATAAAAATAAATGCATATTCTATTTTCTTCCAATTCTTATAATAAAAAAATGGTGCATGGGCCATTGCACCCCATCGATGCAGTGTTGTTTGATCCTTGATTACATGAAGGTGATGTGATCATTACTGCGTTTCAAGTACCAGCCCAGGGTAATATTAAATAAATATGAGTGAAAAAGCACTTGATTTATTTGCACGGGTAAAAGCATGTAAAGATTTTACCCATGATTTTTTTCAAATATGCCACTGACAGTACAATTTTTTTTTATTCTCAATATCAATATTCTCATAATCTTTAAAGTATTTACTTTGTGGTAAGTCATTTTTACTTATTATTTTTTTTTTACAAAAATGTTAATAACATTAGTACTATATATTATATAGTATTATAACCACTCACTGACATTTTTATGTCTACCGGTTTTGAGACATACCCGTCTCTTCGTCAGGACAATCACTACCACAGCATGCAAACAGTTTTTGTCCTAACGAAGATACGGGTACATCTCGAAACCGGTAGACATAAAAATCTCGGTGAGTGGTTATACTAATATTTTTTTTTAAGAAACATTACGTTTTACATTTTTGTAAAAAAAAAGATTTTTTTTTATAATATAATGTAACTTACTTAAGTTGACTTATTTGAGAATTCAGGGTACTGACTAAATCGTCCGCAACATTTTCACTTTTACTGCCTCCCAACTCTTCAATAATCTTCTCCTTCATCAGGAGAGTGCTGTTGGCTCTTATTTTATAGTTTTTCCATTCCGATTGTAGATCCACCATTTCATTTTTCACCTTCTCCAATTTCTCTTCCAAGTCCCTACACTTGCTTTCTTTTTCTTTTAAATCATTTTCTAGTTCTGTTTTTGTGGAAACACTGGATATTTCAGACAGCTCGAGGCTTTTCACCCTGAAATAAAATGAAAGATGCATTAAATAAAGCCTTTATAGGAAAATTGTCAGATTTTTTTTTTAATTCAATATCCCGTACTTTATCATATTACTGAAAAACTTTTTTAACAAGTTGACTGCCACGGCAATTTTCTGAATTCTTGTCTAAAAAGCCAATTTCATTTTATAAAAAAAACTGTAATTATAGTACATGATTATATTTTCTGTTCATTTATTAATAAGTTTTCTGTTCATGTAAGCCAGCATTGATTTTTTGTTCTCTTCCCAGAAGCCATCTATCCATATAAGCACTGATTTACTAGGAATTTTATCATAACTGCACAAATATGGCAGGTAACCACAGTACGAGATAACTCGCAGTCAGCGTCATAGAAAAGAACGCAATCTACGAGTTATCTTGTAGTTGGCAGCCGACGTGTTAAAGATGTATTTTTTAATGCGTAAACTTTTATGATTGGTTTAAATTTACGGCGGATTAACATAAAATACACTTAATATTAATAGAAAAATAGTAAAAAAAAAAACAATTTTTAATATTTTTCAAGATATTAGGTCATTTCTGCCACTTAACACACTTAGGATGGGTGTTTTTTACGCCTGCGGATTGTTGGAGATGGAAATTGATAATTATGTACATATAGTTAATGCCTTAACAAAAAGATTGGTAGATAATATTCATATAAAAATATTAAATATGTAATTCCTTTATTTCTGACATGGAAAGGAGGCTGGCACAGAAGGTAAAAATACCCTTCCCATCCTTAAGTATCTTACCGCAATATATTTTAAACAATTATCATACCACCAAATTTAGACAAAATAAATAAAAGAAGTTGAATTGCACATACTTCTCAAGCAGATCACTTTTTTCCTGTTCAAGAGTATGAATGGTGTCTTCTAAATCATTTGTGTCATCTTCTGACATACGTTTTATATTAGTTTGCATATCAAAAATCTTTGCCCTTAAATGTTCATTTTCCTTAACGGCTATTGCGTGCGTTTTTTCTAACTGATCCAATCTTACCGATTTACTTTCAGAATCTGGAAAAAAATATATTAATGGTAAACAGATGAAAAGATTAATAAAAACAGAGTGCCACTCCGAACAATTATGAATAAACGAGAAACATGGTACTTATAGATTCAATTCAAACCCTCGTACGTACCCGATGGTGCATAGGGCACTGAATTAAATAAACGCAGTACTATCTTGATGGTTAACATATTAAAGAAAGGTGATCGGCCCTCCGCTTCAAGTACCAGTCTAGGGTAGTATTGGATAAATATAAGAGTGAAAAGATCACTTATGTTTCTTTGACTCCCCCTAAGAATCGAACCGGGGACCTCCAGAACGGTAGCTAAGCGTGCTGACCATTAATTACACTATGAAGGCGGACATAGAAGAAGAGTATATTGAAATATAACTCTTCAGGTGAATGTATGGAAAATCAATTTACAATAGGAAAAAACCATGAAGAAATGTAACAACATTTTGAGTGTGTCCAAATACTTGTTCAAAAATCTGGATTATCTCCAATTTTAGGAGTATATCTCACCAATAGATGTCTCTAGTGAAGTTCTAGTGATTCAAGAACAATGTTTCAAAATGGGTTCATATATATAGAACTTCCAAGAATTTGAGTAGTGTGGTTGTCAATAATGGGTAGAATTGGTGAATATTACACAAGTGTAAAGTGATCACTTAAACTAGCCTATGACGGTCGTCAGCCCCGTAAATGCCCGGACTTCCATATTCTTCTTCATCCATGTTGAGATGTCAAAAAACAATAAGAAAAATAACTCCTATAATTGGAGGTAATACATATTTGTGAACAAGTATTTGGACACACTCAAAATGTTGTGAAAATAATAGCGATCAGACCTTTTTCGGCATTTTTTGCTTTGGCAATAAGCAAGGAAACCTCATTATTGACTACGGATATTTCATTCCGCAGCATTTCATTCTCAACATTTACATAGTGGTCTGAATTATTGGAGGCAACCGATGCATTTCCATCCTCGCCGAAATGGAGTCCATGATCCGATACGACGCTGGAGGTTTCTATTACGGAATCCGATTCCAAAGACAGTACAACAGGATCATCTGGGAATAAAATCAAATCAATTTATTTATATTCAGTCCTCATTTTAGTAAAAATATGTACATATTGATAAAGTTTTTTTTTTTAACTAATCAAATACAAAATGGCCGAATGATGTGATTTATTTCAGATTCCGCCTCTATTATCTATTTATGAATGGCCCTTTTAATTTGTGTCTTTTTTAATTTTGTGAATTATGGAAGCAGAAGACACTCTTTTATAAACTAACCACTGAGCCGCTTCTCCCCAGGGGTAGGCAGAAAGAATAGAATGCTACACAAATCTATCATTGCAAACAATCTTCGCTTGTTCCAAATTCATGCTCCTCATACATACCCGCCGATTATTGTGACTTCTAACCCGACCATTTCCAAGTATTTTAAATACTTGATCATGCCAAGTTTTCCTCGGTCTTCCTCTGTTTCTATTACTAAATACATTCGTATTTTAAATTTATTTTACTGTTCTATTTCCACTCATTTGATACATAGGCCCAAACCATTCAATACACCTTTCTTTATTTTATTGGTAGTATTTTTTTATAAATAGTAATTAAATTAATGTTTAAAAAATCACATGATTTTCTGATTAAAATCTCTAAAGAAATAATATAAGAAATTGAACTCTTTAATTGAACATTTAAATTGCCTTCAAGATGGTTGAATCATAATTATGTCTGGGTTGACATTTTGTCCGCCTCCGTAGTGTAATGGTCAGCGCGCTGGGCTACCGTTCTGGAGGTCCCGGGTTCGATTCCCAGAGGGGGGTCTAATAAATATAAATGAGTTTTTCACTCTAATATTTATTCCATACTACCCTGGACTGGTACCTGAAGCGGAGGGCTGATCACCTTCCCTTCGTGTGTTAACGATCAAGATAACACTGCATTCATATGATGCAGTGACCTTTGCACCGTTGGGGTGCGGATAAGGGTTCGAAAAAAATGAAAATGACATCATAACTAGAAGGTGGAGCTTACACTCTACTTCTACTCTAGCTTGTGATCCCTATTCCACATGTATATTACTTGGAATAATACACACTAGTTAGCAGTAGTAATTAACTTACATGTCCCACTGAGAGTGATAGGGACTTTGAAAGCATAAGTAATAAAAAAAAATATCGTTGTCCGTGAAAAACTTTCCATGATTGATTTAACCAGTCCGGGAGTATAGACGTAAATGAACGTCAGTGCGAATTTTCTTTAAAGGAGTATGGACGTTAATGAACGTTGAAGTCCGTCTGTCAGTTAGTATGATGTAACTTGTATAGCAATGAAATCTGTGAATATTTGTGTGTAATTTTGTCATACTTGAAAAATATTTCGAAAAGGTGTTTTTTTTAAAAAACACCTTTTCGAAATCGTAACATAATTTCTATCCTCATAATTCATCATTTTAATGAAAAAATAAATAAATTCATGTAAAATGAACCCACTCCCCAGAGAAAGTCGGACATCAATTTTTGTACTCCCGGAAATGTTAATATCAATAAAAGATTCAAAACAGAAAAGTTTTTTTTTGTAATGGATGGCTCAGAATGGAAACCAAGAGTTTCTATACCAGACCTGGAAATACGGCGGGAGCTTTCGAAGAACATGGAGTAAAAATTAAGAGGAACATCTTTGATATTTTAAATCTTTGATATAAGTAGGTACACGTTAATAATTATTACGAAATAGAATAAAATAATTTCATATGCACCTTTTTTCGGTGGAAACTCGAGGCCATTCCGTGGTTCACTTTTGATAGTGTTGGTAAAATTTCCGTCCGATCTGGACTGTCGCAAACTCGGTGAAGGTTTGAAATCTAGATTTTTCTGCGAAGATGTTTCACTGCTGTCAATATTTTTGTTTCTGTTATTTCTTATTTTCTTCCCCTTTAAAATGTTCTGTTTAGGAGAATGATTAACTTCGGGTATTGAATTAAATGATGGTGTATAATGTGTGTCATCATTACTTGTTTTGTTCTCTGGACCAGATGAAAAGTTGGAGTGCAGTTTTCTTTCCGTTTCTTGCAGTACTATTGCTGCATTTTGGTCTATTTTATTCAACAAATTTTCCGCCTTATCGGCTAAGTCGCTAAACCATGACATACTAAAAGAAAATTTGAACAAGTAAATTATAAAATTAATAGTTGTTTACAATATATATTAGCATAAAATCAAGGTAAAACGTCGAAAGAAATCGCTTTACAACTGAAAAGTGGATACATAATCCAATTTCATACTTACTTCGAAAAGTTTTATGATCACAGCACGAGAATCGTTGTATTTATTTTATTCTATTTATTTTTTTTTAGTTCAAAGGTACTTAATAGTCAAGTAATTTTCACATAACAATTAAAACAAACTTTTGTCAAAGACATTATGATTGAGAAATAAATGTGAAGGCATTATAATTAATATAATCACAAACACTTTGCAAAACATTCACATTAAAATCATGTACGTGGAAACTATTTCTGCAATAGTACATCCTACCAAATTCTCTCCCTGTCAAGTCAAATGTCAAAATAATTTATAAAAAAAATAACATGCAGTGAAGTTGGTCTTAACAGTGTAGCCAACAATCAGACATTTTGTTTTATTGTCTTTCTTTATTACCGACGGGTACCTCGCTCGGTCTGTGTGTCGCTAGATGGCAGTAATATATTCAATGCAAGTTCTTTTTCGGAGCGGTATGATAGGATTTTTTAATATCCTTTTATCCATTATCCGTAACTTATGAGATATTTAAAATATCCTTTTTTGCTGAAATAAAAGTTTCTATTTTTTTAAGCAGTTAAATTATTATAAGAAACCTAAAATCTAAATATAATAGGAAATTTTAAACAATCTCAATACAGCAATCGATGACTTTGAAGAAACATGCATACGAACTCTTTTTAAAATTAAGTATTTTTAAAAGTATTTTACATTTCATATTATTTTCAATTATTTTATAACCTGAGTAGCATTTTCAGGATATTTTGTGTTAAACTGATACTGCACATTTCATATCCGTAAAGTAAATAATATAATTTTTGTATTGTAATTATTGTAGATGTTTGTATTGTTATTTAGTTTTTGTATTGTTGTTTACTATTTAATAATCCTTGTTAGGGTTATTAGTTATTTCTGTTAAAACTTATTTCTATTTAAAGTTATATAATAACGAATAAAATATAGTGAAAAAAACTACAACCTAGGTTATATGGTTAATAATTATTAAAGAAAAATATTTAAAAAAAATATATTAATTCCTTTTCTTTCAATAACTCTTTTCTTTTTAAAACTATATATTTATTTCAAAGAATAACTTTTAAAAAATAACAAAAACGGTATTTTAAGAATAAAAAACAGATACATCAAATGTTACCTGGGTTTAGAGAAAATTGAGTTGGGCCTTAACACTTCCTAGATCTATTTCGGTGTCCTATGCATCGTGGGAATAACAGTTAAAAGAATAGTGTTTACTTTATATTCTTCATGAAATACCAAAATGTGAGTTGGAGTAGGTATTTTACAATATATACAAGATACAAGTGTAAAAATTAAATAAAATAATTTCATTGTGTTTATTTACTTTATTCAGATAAAGATTACAATATACTTTATAACAATAAAACTAGGGCTATATTAAATTGGCTGAACATGTCTCATGTGTATAGATTACACCGAATTCATGCCAATGTTAATTGCGGAAAATCGTTAAAAATGCATCATGGATGCAACATGTAAGTCCAAATATTTTTTTTACTTTTTTTACGAGCAAGTGCTGTGCACAGTTAAATTTCTAGCGAACCTACCCTAGAACAGTGTTCCGCAAACTTTTTCTGTTCAAAGTACACCTGCCAAATCAAGAAATTTTAGAGGTACACCAAAGAAAAAAATGAAGCTTATTTAATATTGATTTATTATTAAAATTGTGAGCCTGCTTAACTGAGCACAGGCAATCAAAATTTCTAAGTTGTAAATGTTATCTTCACAAAACTAGACTTTTCCGACTTAGTTGGTGTTCCGCGGAACATCAACTAATCACCACCCACGGTACACCTGTGTGCCGCGGCACACACTTTGCGGAACACTGCCCTAAAAAGTCTTGTTTTTCAGAAGGTGCCATGCAAGGAAAAATATTTATCTGGCGCTACTACGAAACCACCCAAAAGAAACTAAGAAACTATCCATTAGACTATTTTACGTATTACGTAAATACATACTTATGTACATTATATGAATGTATCATGTTTCCTTTACAAACTTAAAGTATGTCATATTTTAATAGTGCGTATCTTGATATGAATACTAATTAAACATATCTTGGTGATTATTTGAGTAAGTTATTTTGCACTATTTAATTGAGCAAATAATAATGTTTATAAATCTACCCAACAACTAGATAAGGTATAATAATCATACAATTTATGCAACAATCCCAAGAATTGTTTTGTTACAAAGATTGTCTGAAAACAAAATTGCTATGTAAATCTTATCTGGGAAGTTGATGTAGTCGTCGTAAATATATACTTACATATTTTTTTAAATGAACTAAGAACATAAACACTCAGTATTTGCACATTTTTGTAGCAAAAAATTGAATGACGTGGTTTCCAAAGAAAGTAATATGATTATTATGGGGTGATGCCCCCTGGAGACGTTGAAGAGAGATTGGTCAATGTTTAAGCTTGAGTTTAATTTTTTTTATTTAATTTCTGATGGGAAATTTTACCGTCGGCAAATCATTATTAAGACGCTGGATCAAATAAAATGTTTGGGATAAGTGTACCTACACAGTCGTATTTGAATATTAGCAATAACTCAATTATCAACTAATGTCGTATTAATATAAAGAGTTTATGCAAATCAAAAATTTACAAGGAAATTGTGGTAAAACTACAAAATAAAAAGCGTAACTGCATACATATTTTTCTAAAAAAGCAAACTGTTTTACTATAAAATAAAGCTATAGAATCTCAAAGATTGCATTCACAATTAAAGAATGAATAACCTAACACAACGAGATCTGGTGATCGTGAAATGACTTATCTTAAATTTGTGAGTAAAAAAATATATAGAAGAATGAAGATCACATTTAAGATGTTTTATTCATCGGAATCGTCCATTATTTTAATGTTGAAGGAAGAGCTCGGTTTGGGATTATCAGCCTCTTGGTTCGGGATCAATTTACGATTTTCTAGTTTCGTTTCAGGATCTGGTTTTGGGACCATCGCAGCATTATTTGCGCTGGAACAAGGAAGTCGATTTTCCGGGAACAACGCCCTATTTTCTGGGTCGTTCCACACAGATTGGACAAACTTGGTCGTCTCGGCTCGCAAGGCTTGCATCTTGAGCTGGATCATTTGGTTTCTCTGCATAAGCTCGACAGTTTTCACGGCGATCTCGTTCAGTCTTTGCCTCTTGGCCTTTGTTACAGGATCCATCGGTTTGGGGGGGAGCAGGTTAAAAAAGGGTTGGGAGTGGATTCTTGCGACGATGGAAGCGAGCGACATCATGGCATGGATATCCTCGGCATGAACTGGCGGCGGTGTGAGAAGGGGGCGACCCTTGGAATCCACTGATGGTAATGGCGCCTCAGGGTTTTCAGATAAAACAGCAGCCTCGTAATAACGTTCAAGAATATGAACTCGAAAACGAAGCAGGTTTAGACGACGCAAGCGTTGGGAAGCTGACGCTCCTGATATAAACATAAAACGAAAACATTGATATATTTGAAAAAAAAAATGGCTATAGGGTGGGGCATAATAATCCCAAAAAACATATTACCTAACTGGCATAACCGACATTTTGGCGGAAGAGGGTCAATCAAAAATGATAATTTTTCTTGAAAATATTGCATTTTTATTTTTTTTAGTTTCACTTCATAAATACCATTATTTTCTATTTACTATTTCCACTAGAAATAGTGATATCTCCAAGTAAAACGTAAATTGAAAATGGATAGATTTTACCACAAAGTGACTGCTGAATCAATTAAAGAAACGAATGTAATTTTGTTTAACAATAATAGTAATAGATTTAAACAAACGCCAAAAGAACCTAAAAGAATTCAATTTTAAACCGAAAAATAAAATCGGGTAATAAAATTTTTCATAATACACAGATATGTTTTATTTTGAGAAGAAGAAATTTTTGCTCAATTTGTTTTATATAATAACATATATTTATGTTTTGTATGCATTATAGACAGGAACCGAAGTTAATTTTTGCTTAGTGCAGTTGATTAAGTGTCTAACTCACTTTTAGCTAAACAAATAAATTTATTAATTAATAAATTGATTGATTTTGCGTTTACTTTGTAGAACTCCATCATTCATATTTAAAATATGAAAATCAAAGACATAAAATAGACCCTCGACCCTAAAAATTACTGTTTGATTTTAATATTTAAAATAAAGATATTAATAATAAAATAAATCCGAATATATACCTTTCGCCAGCCGAAGAGAACGATCTTCGCACATTTTTTTTTAAATGTGAAATTAAGTTTTTTTCTTTTAATTTGTTTTTTTTTCAAGGCAAGTCGCCGGCGTCCACTGCGCCCCGGCGGTTGATCAACTTTGGCGGAAAACGAAGCTGCGGTCGCGAAAGTCAACTGTGTGACCTCGGGATGTTTGTGTCATAAAACACGACGTCATGAGGTTGGGATAGGGCAGTTCAAAAGAGACAGAAGCATCAATCTGACTCTTTCTCTCCTGCAGATCTGAAACGCGCGTGATCGTTCGTTTTCAGATCAACGCTCGCGGGCAAATGCTATCTTAAAACCATCACGCCACTTCCGCAGGAGTAGGCAAAGAGAATAGAACACCACAACAATCTGTCTTTGCGCACAATATTCATGCACCTCCTAATACATTTTCATTCAAACCCTCATCCGCAACCGATGGTGCATATGGCACTGCATCATATAAACGCAGTGTTATCTTGATCGTTAACATATGAAAAAAAGGTAATCAGCCCTCCGCTGCAGGTACCAGTCCAGGGTAATATTGAACAAATATTGGAGTGAAAGAAATCAATTATATTATACATACCCGCCGATTTTTTATACTCCTGACCTGACCGCTTTCCAGTATATGATCATGCCAAGTTTTCCTCCGACCTCTTTTGCTTCTATTACCAACCGCATTCGCCTCAGTTGTAAAAATATAATAATAATACTCGTATGATAAATACGAGTGCAATATATTATACAGTGGATTCATATATTGCAAACAAATAAAAGAGTTTCTGATAAATAAAAGCTTTCTAAATCCAATCTTTGATTTGTTGGCTGTTTTTCTCCGTCTTCCTATGCTCCTTTTTTCAACTACATTTGCTTCAAAAATTCATTTTACCATTCTTTCCTCACTCATTCGTTCCACATGTCCAAACCATCTCAACACACAATTTTATCGATAATGCTTATCTCAGCCTAGCATTCTTTGATTATTTCACCATTCGAACATCTTTCATACATCGTTTTACCGCGCATTTTCCGAGGGATAGCATTTCGTCTGCATTCAGTCCACTTTCATCCTTCTTTTGCCAAATACATGCTTCACTTCCATGCATTAGGGTTGAAAGTAAGACTCCGTTGTGTACTGCCAGTTTAGTTTTCGGCGTTTTTGTGCACCATTCACCCTGTTCCCAGCATTCATTATCCATTCTGTATCTTTATCAATCTTTCCATACATTGAAAATAGCTTTCTTTGTTATGATTTAAGCTATTTAGCCTATTTAGACTGAAGCACCAATTCATAAACAATGAATTTATATCATATGTGTATAAAACTGTGTATGTGTTATCATCCGTAGGGACGTGTCACACTTATCGACAAAGTATAGAATGGTCCTGTAATTATAAAATCGAATGCACTATCCTTAAGTCCACAGAAAACTTGGGATATGAAATATGTAGACTGAAATTAAAATAGGATAATTTCATTAATTCATTCGGCTGTCACTTTGTGGTAATACCTATCCACTGAACTGAAAAAATACTTTATGGAAGGATTTCATATTTGTGTAAGTGATTAATATTATTTTCTCATTTGTTTCCTTTAAACATGCTTCTTACCTTATGTTTTTTTTTATATGTCTATACCCCGTTTTTGTTTTATATTTTACATTTTGCCCCCTTTAGGTTTTGTTTACTTTAAAAAAAAACTTTCTTATTTGTGTTTTAGTCTTGTTTATTTTTTACTTTTGTTCTGACTATGTTTTTTTTACTGTATTCCCCTATTGGATTATTATTTTATGAGAGAGTATTGCGAAATAATACATATTATATCATAAGTCAAAGTGGAAAGTTGTTGAAGCGGCGTATGAAGAAGACTTATATCCTGATCTGAAAACAGATTGGTTTTACTGAAGCACTAAGTCACGGTTCAGAGTGACATAGTGTATTTATTTATTTAATTTCAAAGTATGTAAGCCTCTTTGGTTCATATTACATATTCGTTACATAACATACAATGAAACAAAAAACATTATTGGAAATGATATCACAATTTTTCGTGTGGCAGATAACTTGTTTGACTTACTGAACAGATAACACCTTGATGATTGCATGCGCTTTAGAGCAAGTGGTTATCAATAAAATTGTCCACGAATTGCTTACAAAACTCAATGTCAAATATGTGATTAAATTTAATATTAAAATAAAATGAATAAAAACATTAATTACCATATGTTGTTCTATTTTGGTTCCCCAAATACCACCTCCGTAGTGTAATGGTCAGCACGCTCGGCTAGTTGCTCCGTTCTGGAGGTCCCGGGTTCGATTCCCAGGGGGAGTCAAATAAATATATGTGATTTTTTCACTCTTATATTTATTCAATATTACCCTGGAATGGTACCTGGAACGAAAGGCTGATCACCATTCCTTTATGTTTTAACGATAAAGATAACACTGCGTTTATATGACGCAGTGCCCTATGCACCATTGAGTACGGATACGGATTAGAAGAATTCTGGTCCCCCAAAATAACTAACTAGCTAACTGTCATGCCGTTTCCCTGCAGAGGTAGACAGAGAGAATAGAATGCCACACCAATCTGTCTTTGCAAACAATATTCGCCCCTTCCGCATTCATGCATCTTCATCCTCAAACATACCCGCCGATTATTCCGACTCCTGACCTGACCACTTTCAAGTATTCTTCATCTTCAAACCCTCATGATCGATGGTGCATAGGGCACTGCATCATATAAATGCAGTGTTATCTTGATCATTAACATATGAAGGAAAGGTGATCAGCCCTCCATTTCAAGGTAGTGTTGGTTGGAAAAAATCACTTATATTTATTTGACCCCCCTGTGCATCGAATCCGGGACCTCCAGTACGGCAGCTAAGCGTGCCAAACATTAAATTACGAAGGAGGACAAAAGTCTTGTTTACTTACTTTCGAGTATTTGAAGTACTTAATTACGCTAAGTTTTCCTAGGTATTCTTCTGGTTCTATTACCACTCACATTTGCCACATAAATTGGTTTTACTATTCTTTCTTCACTCATTTCATTGAACGAAACCGTGAGTTTAAAATTACATTTTTAATATTGTTGATGAAAAAAGAAAACAATAATGGACCCAGTGGCCCATGGAATACTGTGTGTATGTGTGTGCGTGTAGGCGTGCATCATGAAAAAATTGAGTAGGAAACAAACGTGAGTGCTTCTGATTTGCATTCGTGTGGTTTTGGAAACAGATGTTTAAATGATTTCATTACTCCTAAAAGTTCTAAGGGTCGTAATTATTTGATATAGTGCATTAATTTTATATATCGATAAAACCGCTACTTTTAAAATAAATATTTTTATGGGTGCACATTTACATAAAGTATTTTTTAAATGTTTTTTTATTCGGAATTAAAAATAACAGTCCTTGAACTTCAAGATAATGAAGTACATATAATTTTTTTGCGATAACAATATTTTGTTTACTCGAAATATTGGATTTAAATATTAAATGATACTCGTAGATTATTCAAATAAAATATAAACATTAATTGATTCGGCAGTCACTTTGTGGTAAAATCTATTCATTTTTAATTAATGTTTTACCGAAAAATTCCGAAAAACAAGAATCAGGGAACATGAATTATGTTTGAGAAATAATAATTTTTCGGAATTCGCTAACCATTTAATAAATAATGATCACAAATTTAACAACAATAACGTAAAAATTCTAAAAATAATTAATACGAAAAGCCATAAACTGCAACATTTTGAAACAATAGAAATTCATAAAAACATAAATAACAATAAACCCATAATTAACAATATGACAATGACTAAAGCCTCCCCTCTATTGTCTATATTCCCACTGATAAGAAATATAAAAAAAATTAAATTAAATAAATAAATAAAAATAAGAAACAGCTACTACCCCCTCTTCAACCCTCAACGTCCCAAGGACCCAACTCTAAAATTTAGAATTAGCTTCACATAGGGTGTTTAAAAATGATGCGGAATGCATCGAAACACGTGTCAAAGTAGACTAAATGATGCGGAATGCATCGAAACACGTGTCAAAGTAGACTTTAAGAAATAGTGGTATTTACTAAGTAAAACATTAATGAAAAATATAAACAACATTTTGAGTGTGTCCAAATACTTGTTAACAAAATCTGGATTATCTCCAATTACAGGAGTTATTTTCATATTATTTTTTGACATCTCATCAAAGATGAAGAAGAATATGGAAGTCTGGGCATTTACGGGGCTGACGACCGTCATAGGCTGGTTTGAGTGATCAGACAATTTAGAAACCTAAATTGTCTGGTCAAATTTTAAGCTTAAATAATAAAAATGAAAATGGTATTTTCTGGCGTTTCTCATGTGTGTGATTATAATCCAGGATTCGGACCTCACATACTAATATAAGAGTTTCTGCTTAATAAAAAGCTTCTTTACATCTCACCAATAGATGTCTCTAGTGAAGTTCTAGTGATTCAAGAACAAGGTTTCTAAATTCTTCTTTACTTTTTGTATATTTAATAAAAAAAGTTATGTTATTTAAAAAAAAAATGTTATATTACCAGCTAGTTTATATTCCAAAAAAAAGTTTCTTTCTCAATATAAATTAATAAAATAAAATGCTTTGAATTAAACTTTTGTATCTGTAACTAACGTTTCCAATCTCATTCTAAGAATCAAAAGTTCTTCAAATCTGCATTTTTTCCTAGATTTTTTACTGGAAAAAGTGACCAACTGCTTTAAGTAATTTTAAAAACTTTAGGATGAAAATTTTCTAAAATATTATTTACTCATTTCAATATTAGCAAACATCCCTTTTCACACAAAAATAATCACAATCGTGAATACATTATTTCTTTGTTTTTAATTGATGACAAAAGTGTAAAAACGGTTAAATGGCCTTCCTGAACATTTTACGTTTTGTCAGTTGGTCACTTTCTCCTGGTTGACTACGATATAAGAATTATGGGAAAATAGTTTCAGTAGCGCCTAATTTTTTACACGGATTGGACTACATCATGTATTCGAAGTTGTTACACTTCTTAACAATTTAAAAGTAATTTTATATCAAGAAACGTCAATATAAAAATATAAAAATTGAGTATTCTTTCGGCATGGAAAGCAAAATCGTATTTTACATTGATTTCTATGGGAAAAAATGTTTCGCTTAACACTTAAGATGCTGGAACGAATTATGCTCGTTATTAGAGGTTCCACTGTATTTGTTTTTTTCCCCTACCTGTCCCGACTTAGAGCTTCACAATTATGGTAAGCCTACATATAGATCATGTTAAATTCCATAAACGTTTAACCACTATATAGGCCTAAACCTAGAATGCCTAATTGGTTGATTTTAAAGCCAGATTTGGATGATTTAGAAAATTTTGGAAATTCATGCAATTCTTCATTTTAACATACTAATTATATGAAATCAAAACATCACTTATATGAAAGAAAAACATCACAATGACAATTTTTATAACATTTAATTTTTCAATACTTTTTTACACATACAATCTAATGAGGATGAGTGTTCTAATTAATAATGGATATAATCAATGGTTAGGGGCAAAAGAACCTACATAGTTGGCGATTGGTTTTTGTGTTTCAACATTTTTCATAATACTCATTTGGCATTTTTCTTTTATTAACAAAAATACTAATCATATAAGTCTTTCATTAATTTATAAATAGATGATGTTTTTTTTTATTCAATATTTTATGTTGAAGATTAATGTAAGAAAAATACAAAAATATAGCATAAATTTCGTAAAAAACATTCATACATATTAACAGTATTGGGATAAAATTTTTTCAAGAAGCTAGTTATTTAGTTTTCACATTTATTCATTTATTTGTTTTTTATTCTGCACATTAACAGAACATTCACATAACTGAGAATGCTCCAAATGCTCAAGCGTATATCTTTTACGATATTCTTTTTACTAAGTGCAATAACTTAACTGAATTTTTTCCACTATTTTTTTTTCATCTTTCCATTATTTTTTTCTCTTTGTGAGGTTAAAGTATTTTTACAACGTGGTAGACCAAGTAAACTGAGCGTGCTCCGATACATGATCTCAATCGGAATATTGTGTGACAACAAAGGGTTAAAGACTGGTTCGGCAAACTCTAAAAATCTAAGGCACTGGTTCTAGCGAACCAGCTGCATCCCACCACTGCATATTAATATTAAAATAACCAATGTTCAACAGAAGAATAATATAACCTTTTTGTAAAATCACATAATTATTTAATCTGGTATAGTTTGGAATGATTTTTTATTGTTTCAATAGCGTTATATCTAGTAGTCATATTAATTTAATCACGAGTGTCGCCAACTGCATCTTTAAGTCTTGAAAATCTCTCTTTTACACTATCCATTCGTTCGTGGAGCTGGTTGCAAGCTTGATTTTGTTGATCGAAAACATCTTTTAGTTCTTTTTTTGTGGCAGCGTATTCAGTTTTCATCTGGAATTTAATGAAACATGAATAAAAAGAATCTTTTCAATGTTAACAAGCCATCATTTGTAGAGATCTACTGATGCAAGTAAGCTGGCTACTAGTCAGTAAACTGACTGCTGATAAGTCAGCTCCGCAATTACAGCACAAAAAGATAAAATTGATTTGAGGTTTAATTTTTTTTAAATAAACAAATTATTTATTGAAAATTATAATTTTATTTAAATAAAACATTAGCACAGGCATGTACACAAAACAATTTCCTTTTTTCTTTATATATTAACACATTATTGTTGGGTGGTTTTTTCATCATTTTTTTACATCTTTGCATTTTTTTCTTATTTCACTATTCGAACATCTATTATACATCGTTTAAAAAAAACTGGTGTACTATTTTTGGCATTATAACTGTGAGATGCTTGTCAAATTTGTTTTTAACAATTTTTTTGCAAACCTTTGATAAATCCTTAAGTAGTTGAGAAACAGTGACTGGGGGTGTTTGTGGCGAATTTAGAAGAGAATTATCAGCAGAGAAACCATTTTGAGACAATGTTTCTACCTTCCATTGCAGCATGTCAAGTCGTGACTCCACGTCTTTTGCCTGAAATTCATTAAAAAAGAATAAAGAACACGATGATTATATTTGCAGTTTGTCAAACCGTGCCCCGGTTTAAAGAGAGGTAATTTTTATATTGATTCGTCTTTTCGAAATTAACAATGCAAATTATACCAGGACGTTAATCCATTTTTAACAGACCTGCTTTGATAAATTTTAAAAGATTTCATAGACTACGGTTTTCCGAATAAAAGTGTTTAATACAAAATAAATCAAATTAAAATGAGATTATGTTGAGAAATTTTAATAAAATGACAGTACAAAAAACAACTTACCGATCTTCGAAATTCGTCTACAGACTTCCGCATTTTATGACTACTTTTATTTATAAAACTGCTGCAAAGAAATTAATGATTGCTTCATTCAAAATCAAGTAAAACGTTTTAATTTTGAATTGCCTAAATAAATACAATTCCGCAACGAATGAACGACAGACTTTTGAATTTACAACTTTCTTTTCACAACTAATGTTGGTCACATTGATGTTGGTTTGTATACGACAAACTTATGTGCGGAATTTGTGGGGAAGGCACTTTTGCGATGGTAAAAATAATGATTTCCAAAGGAATAAAAATTAATAAATAAATACTTTTTGAAACTAAAAAGTTAGTTTCCTTTTTTACCGTTCTACACGTTGATTGAGGTTCACTCGTAAGGTAATAAATATTACTTTTAGAATCGTTTTCCTCTTTCGGCATTCTGAATGTATTGATATGTAAATGTAAAACAATATTTTTTTATTTAAAAATAAATAAATACATTGGCCGGCTAAAAAGTAATATCTTCCAACCAACCCAAAACATACTTGTGAAATTGGCCGAAACGTCAACAATGAACAGTATACTTTTTTTTTTTAAAAGCTTCTATATACAATAAATTAGCGGCTACGTTTTTCTTTTTTGGAATTCCAAATGCATATACTTTTACAATGAATACAATGTTTTTTTTTTTATATGATCATCAATAAACAAATACGATAATAATACATTTTCTATAAACGATAGCTTTCAATGAAAATGATAAATATTTACAACCAAGGGAGTACCAACTTTGAATGATTGAATTATTAATTTCATAGTGAAATTTGCCAACGCGGGTCGGGCAATTATCTATGGACACAACTGTCAACTGTCAAAATAATTGCATTCTCTGTTAAAATTGAACAAAATACTTGCAGTTTTTCAATAATAAATTTTGAATAATACAAATTAATAATACATTTTTAATTGAATTATTGACTCATTGACATACAAATTAGTACCTTAACTAGATAAAACATAATATATTAAAAGTTTCAACAATGTCTGAGGAAGATGATTATTGGAATTATAGTGAAGTTAAAGTAAAACCTTATGATTTTGAAGATGATGAGGTGGGTAGCATTAATTTTACTATTTATATAAAATGAATTTAATACTTAGATTTTTAAAAATGTTACTAATTCCTTTACAACATCTTGAATGTGTCCAAATACTTGTTCACAAAATCTGGATCATCTCCAATTACAGAAATGTGAACAAGTATTTGGACACATTCAAAATGTTGTAAATAAATTATCTGGTCAAATTATAAGCTTAAATAATGATGTGATTATAATCATGTGTGTGATTATAATCCAGGATTCGGACTTCACATACTAATACAAGAGTTTCTGCTTAATAAAAAGCTTCTTTACATCTCACCAATAGATGTCTCTAGTGAAGTTCTAGTGATTCAAGAACAAGGTTTCTAAATTGGTTCATATGTTTAGAACTTCCAAGAATTTGAGTGGTGTGGTTGTCAATATTGGGTAGAATTGGTAAATGTTACACGTGTGTAAAGTGATCACTTAAACCAACCTATGACGGTCGTCAGCCCCGTAAATGCCCAGACTTCCACATTCTTCTTCATCTTTGATGATATGTCAAAAAAATAATTACTAATTCTTCATGAAATAACGTAGAAAACTAACTTGTGAATTTTTTTATTTTCAGCTGTCATCACAGCAATTTTTCAAATTAGGAGCTGAAGTGCGTGCTGGCTTGGATGAAAACTCACTGGAGAGAAATATTAGTTTTGATGTTCCTAAACAATCCCTCTTACCCCTGCATTGTATCATTTCGGATAAAGGTTTGGAAAGAAGTGAGTGTTGTTCAAATTTGATTTGAATTTAAAACTGGTTTGTAGTTCCGTCAACCAGCTTACCTTGATCTTTATAGCTATGACTTGACCAACTGAATATCTGGTGTACCCAATTTTAATCTTGCACCATGTCGCTCACTCCTTTCAACAACGTCATATATCAAAAATCGTCAATTTTCAGTTGTGAATGTTTTCGGAATGCCCAGAAAATGTAATATATCCCAGCAAAAGCGGCATATTTTTAACTTAATATTTACCCGCTACAGGGCAGAAAGTGTAGGTTTTTTTCATTTTGAAGAAAAGGTATTGTTTAATTATTTTTTTAAATGTACTAAATATTTTTCATATGGAGAAAAAACCTTCTGGTTTTACCTTAAAAGATCTGTTGCTCAGCAAAAAGTTCATTAAGTGGCTTGATATTTATTTTTAATACATTTTATTATATTCTTAAACTTTAATAACGATCTCCTGAAAAATCAAGTTTTTTGATATTTGACGTTGTAATGGAGTGAGTGATGTGTGTGAGAAACCAACTTTAAAGAAAGCCTTTACTGCGTATGCACGGGACATATATCATTGACCACTGAGGTATGGCAAATCTGCATTATTCTGCTATTGACTACTATCTTATTTTCACCCTAGCCATGTTTTTTTGTACCCTTACTTGTAAACCCATTTAATATTAAATTTTACTCTTTATCTTAAGACGCCCTGTGTAACATTTTAAGATGTGAAAAGTGTAATCATCAATAAAGGAATGTGAGTGATTAAATTGAGGGAATTTTTTAAATTTATTTTCATTTAAAAAAATCTCCTAAGTGGAGATACCCAGTTTTGTAAACAATGACACACCCAAAATGTTATGAATTTTCAATTTTGATTGTAATTTTTTTTTTAATTGTTTGATTTTGATTGTAATTTTTTTAATTGTTTAAAACGTATTGTATGATTAAATATTTTGTAAGCACATGTCATAAACTGCCGCACAGGCTAAGGGCAAAAGCGATCATGGCAATTAGAGAGTCAATTGTAGTTTAACCAGTTCGCAGATTAGCCCGAGTGTGACTCTGGCTAGGAGTTTGCATTGTAATGATAAGCCCGAGTGCTGCTCCTAAAAATTGTATTCTGAATTCTCGGTATTGATGTACGTATTTGTTTTTATTGACTTATCCGAGTGGTGTTCGGGCAGTCTTGTTTCGAGTTTTGGTGATGATTTTTTGCGCCGGTGAATTTTCTCGCCAAAAAAGATTATTGATTGGCTAATATAGTAATGCCGACTTGAGTTTGTATTGTATGATGAGCCCGAGTGCTGCTCAGGAAAATCGTATTCCGACTCTTTGGTATTGATCTGCCTGAGCCAATTATATTTACGTATTTATTGACTAACCCAAGCGGTGTTCAGGCAATCTTGTTTTGAATTTTTGGTGATAAAATATTTCCAACATTCATTTATTCTGTGTATAATTTATCTTTGTATGTAGAATGGTGGCTCAGTTACCCAGAGTAGACTAATTTGATATTTATATTGTATTTGTATTGAGATTTTTCAAAAACTTATTCTCGGCGATTTAAGCTTATAGATGAACGATTGTATTGATATTTTGAGAACAATATTAAACTTCATTTATGTTGATTCTAGTTTTATCAGCACAGTCTGGAGCAGAACCTTCGGGAGGAAAAGGACCCCTCAGTGAAGTGTCCTTCCCGAGTGTTTCAATTACTTTGAAGAGACTCGTGATTGGAAGACCTTGTTCTCTTCATCATCATAAAAGCCTCAGATCTAAGACACAGCTTCTTGATGGAGCCATCGCCATTGGGGATGGAAATGTTATATTAGCGGTAAGCTTAAGAAGTCAATGATATTAAAGTTATAATATTTTCTAAATATCCAACTTTTGCTAACAAGTGCTGGATGTTTTTTTTAAAATAAATTTTTTATTTTTTTTATCTAGATGTTATTGATATTTCAATGTAGAATTAATATCGAAGTCTGGATATTTACAGGGCTTACAACCTGTCATTTATAACCTGCACCATTCTATCCATGATTGACTACCATATTATTCGAATTTTGAAGTGGTGAGACACTTTACATTTTTCAAAACAAAGTTCAGAGTAGAAATCTATGGTCTAAATTTTTGTTCCAGATTCCCATATTCCCATCTCGATAACTTCCTTATCTATTTTGAGATATCAATAAAAATCTAGATATTATAATTTTCGTAAAATATTTGATCATCATTTTCATATTATTTTTTGACATCTCATCAAAGATGAAGAAGAATATAGAAGTCTGGGCATTTACGTCTGGGCATTTTGATCACTTTACACACGTGTAACATTCACCAATTCTACCCATTATTGACAACCACACTACTCAAATTCTTGGAAGTTCTTTATATATGAACCTAATTTAGAAACCTTGTTCTTGAATCACTAGAACTTCACTAGAAACATCTATTGGTGAGATGTAAAGAAGCTTTTTACTAAGCAGAAACTCTTATATTAGTATGTGAGGTCCGAATCTCGGATTATAATCACACACATGAGAAACGCCAGAAAATACCATTTTCATTTTCATTATTTGAGCTTATAATTTGACCAGATAATTTATTTACAACATTTTGAGTGTGTCCAAATACTTGTTCACAAAATCTGGATTATCTCCAATTTGCAGGAGTTATTTTCATTTTATTTTTTTATTATAGCCCCGTAAATGCCCAGACTTCCATATTCTTCTTCATCTTTGATGAGATGTTGAAAAATAATATGAAAATAACTCTTGTAATTGGAGATAATCCAGATTTGGGGAACAAGTATTTGGACACTTAAAATGTTGTAAATCATAATTTTCATATTAGAAAATCAATAGTGCATTGAAGTTCTCTAATTGAGATGAAAAATTATTTGTTGTTTTTTTCAAATGTCGTATTGATAACTTTTATGGCCATTTTGATATTTTGACCCTCATGGCAGGAATTATCTACAAGAAGAACTTCTTTAATTTAATTTTGGAGGTCAAATTGCAATTGATGTCGATAGGTCAGTAGAGGTGGGATCTTATCGATAGAGAGATACTTCACAAACAATTGATTGTCATATTATTATTCATGTTGTGATATAATTAATACTTAATCAGTAATATAATTATGCTGTATATTTACTGTCCCTGGTTATTTTGTATTATTGAAAAAAATAACAATAATAATGTATTAAATACTAAGTAATTAAATACTAAGTATTTACATTAGAAACCAGCTGTACCCGGCCACGCTGTGCTGTGGCTCAGTCTGGTAAAATGTAAAAGATAGAAATCATAAAGTAGGCATTTTGAATACATTTAATTTCACAATGCCTGTGAAACAACACTGTAATAGAAAACATTGAAAATGCATAGTGACAGTAGTGTCAAGAAAGACGCTTTTTTCCTTGAACGGTGTTTAGTATTGTGTTTGTGTTGGTGTTAAATCCAACAGGTGGCGCTGCCATTGCGATAAAAAAATGAAAAACATGTTGTTACCTATCACAGGTATATAAAATCATGCGCATATTTAAATGCTATATTCAAAACAATCAGTTAATAACTTATAATTTAATTTGTTAATACATACCACTATTGCATAAAATCTATCATGTTTTGATACATTCGGCATTATTTTTATCACCAAAATGATGTACAATGCCACAAAAAGTGTAGATTTAATAGATTTTAAGAAGTAGTGTTATTTACTATTTAATAATTTTTTAAAATTAAAAATGGATAGATTTAAATGCAGAGTGACTCCCGAATTACACCAATCCTGAATCTTGATTTCCGGTCAGTTGCCTTAACTCCTAATCTTTGATATGGGTTCTAATCCTAGTGCAGAACAGTTTTTTCTCTTTATTTATTCATAATTATTTTACATTTCAGGTAATAATTTTCTTGGTGCAAACATTGAAGAAAAAATTGGTTTATCAGCTACTATCATCTAGGCCAGCAGCCGTCAATCATTATATCAACTATCTAATGACAAGATTAAAAACTCACGAACTTGTTGATCTACTCACGTATGTTTGATGTTGTTTTTTTTTTGTAGTTTTTTGTATATATAGTAAAATGGATAGGTTCTCACAAACATATTTTTGCATAGATAGGTCCGAATGGAAATCAAAAGTTTCCATACCGAACTTGGGAATGTAGTGGGAACTTTCATAGAGATTCTCACTTTTTTTAATATTTTTTTTACAGTTAACATAAATTGTATGCATTTATTTAAATCATAATTTTTAACATATTTAAACAATTATTTTGAAGAGATCCACCAAGCCACCTTGTGTGTCTTGTCGGTGGAGTTCTTTTTTAATACATTTTTATTGTTTTTAACCATTTTAACCTAATACATATACACACAAAAAGAGAGAAAAATTAAGAATATAAACATTTTAAAATTTTCATAAAATTAACTCTTGATCATTTACCCATTCCTTTATTTTGCCTTTGTTCCATATTTTATTTTGACCTCTAACATCCATCGGCAACAAATTAAAAATGTTTGGAACGATATATTGCAGTGTTCGACTCCCATATTTATTGTTAATTCTTGGGACTATCAAACCTTCGTTGTGTGTAAATCGAATATCATGGTTGTATACTAAAAGATTTCGATATTTTGGTCTGGTTTGTTGTTCGACGATGAGACTCATCCATAATATTTCACATACCGACAGTAATTTTAAATGTTTATATTATATATCAAGATTGGATTGTCCCTTTGATTATATATATATATGACTGGGTACAATTTTTTTGATTATGAAATATTGCAGATTTTGAACCATTTTTAAATTTGTTTTCGTCGAATGTCCCCAAGACTTAATTCCATATCTTAATATGGATTCTACTAAAGAACAGTAAATACTCTTTAAAGCCGATTTAGGCATGATAAAGTACAACTTATAAAAAGTACTCCCTAGAGCCCGCAGACGATCACAGAGTTTTAAATGTAATATGCGATTCCCATTTGAACTTATTATCTATACATAAACTTAAATATTTAAATTCGTCCACAAATTCAATCTTATTAATTAATAATAATAATAATAAAACCCTTATCCGCACCCCAATGGTGCATAGGGCACTGCCTCATATTAACGCAATGTTATCTTGTAATATTGAATACATATGACAGTGAAAAAATCACTTATATTTATTTTACCCCCCTTGGGAATCGAACCCGGGACCTCCAGAACGGTAGCCGAGCGTGCTGACCATTACACTACGGAGGAGGACGGATCTTATTAATTATTATTGTTAATTTTTATTTTGTATAAAATAAACTCTTGTACATTGCTAAACCTTGTTAAATTGTTTTATGATTAACGCTTAGTTTTATTTTATTTTTTCAGTATGCTTGGAAGGAGTGCTGAAGCTGCAGTAAGTTATAAAAATTAATATCTTTATTCTTCTTACAACCCTTATCTGCACCCAATGTTACAATGTATCGAAACAGTGTTATCATGATTCTTAATAGCATGAAGGCACGGTGATCAGTCCTGCATTTCTTGTACTAGTTCAGGGCGATATTAAATACATACGAGAGTTAAAATCACTTATGTATATTTATATTGATCCAAATAAAAATAAATGTTTTTTCACTTTAGTTTTTTTATGTTTAAATTCGGTGGTGATATGTTGAAAAACATTTGAAAAATGTTATATCAAAATAACTTATTAACTTATGAAATAGTGTTATTGTTGGAAAATATCTATCTTTCGTTGCATTGATATGAAAATTGTTTTTAGTAAATTATAAATGTCACGATACTGTCGTGTGAATAATATTCTAATAATCTTACTAGCTTAAAACGTTCGACGTACTTATTTTTTCTTTTAATGACCGAATAGCAGAATGCTCTTCACCAGCAGTTAAAAATGGTGACAGTCAGATTATCTATAAGGAACAAAAAAAATCTTTTTGATTTTTACAATAATTTTTCTTTTCTTAATTAAATCACAGATTTAAAACATTCAGTTTCATCAAAACACCCTTTAGGCAGTATTTTACTAACATGGTGCTATGCAATAATACAAAATTATATATTTATTTATTTCTCTTTTAGATGAAGCAATTTCAAATGGTTGTGATTTCAGCTACATCTTCCATCGATGTGCTTTATAATAAACTCAAGAATCTTCGTTCCAACCAATTTACTTCACCCAGCGTGGAACAATTTCATATTAATATCCTTTCAAATTATATAAAACTGCTAGGTAAGACTTATTTTGTTATATCTTAATTTGAAAAATTCTTAAATTCTACTTAAATTAATACAATTTTATTGATTCGATTCTTACAAATTCATCCGATAAATTAGCTATGGTTAAAGTGACACATTTATATGACAATATTGATTAATTTTAAATATAAGCTTGAGGTTTTTAGTGTCCTTTTCTTCTCTGTATTCCATCAACGCTCTAGTCTAATTATTAAATAAATTATAACTTTTTGCCATAGTTAAATGACTGATGGATAGAAAATCCAAATTTTATATGCTAAATCATAGTATGTGATCTAAATTGTTTATAATAAAAGTTTATATCATATATAAAACACCCATTACATTCAAATCTGTGATTTTAATTGTGTCATTGATGTAGTGCTATATTATTCTCCATTCCCACAATTCACCCACAATTCAAACCCTTGTCCGCACCCCAATGGTGCATAGGGCACTGTATTATATAAACACAGTGTTATCTTGATCGTTAACACACGAAGGAAAGGTGATCAGCCCTCCGCTTCAGGTACCAGTCCAGGGTAATATTGAATAAATATAAGAGTGAAAAAATCACTTATATTTATTTGACCCCCCCTGGGAATCGAACCCGGGACCTCCAGGACGGTAGCCGAGTGTGCTGACCATTACACTAGGAAGGCAGATCCTGCCATTATTCTCCAAATATCTCTGTATCATTTACTTAAAACATGATCTTTGACTTAACAGATCGAATGAAATATATATAGAAATGCAAAAAAATTTAATGAAAACTGTAATAAATATTTGTGTAATATTTTTGATTCTCACAGAATGGCAGAAGATGAATGGTATTCCAGATTTATATAACAAACCGGCCATACAAAATTTAACTCACTGCATTACAAATCACTGGACTGAAACTGGAAAAGTTAATTCTCCACAGACTTTTTGTCAATCACAAGAGGTAGTTATTCATATAAGTTAAACAATAATACAAAATAATGAAGTTTATTTTGACTAAGCCGTAGGGTGAAATACTTAGTCAGCCATGTTTTGTTCAAAAAACATAGTTCAATAAAATAATAAATATAATAAACATAATATGATTAATTTATTTCTTATTATTGATTTTTGAATACTTAGTTTATTATCATAAAACACATATTTTATACTAAATGTTCTCAATGGGTGCTGAGCCAAGAGCACATTTTATAATTTTAATTAAATTAAACACTTGAATAATCCACTGAATTGAGTTTTATTTTTATTTACGACTAGTTTCGAAAACGACAATTGTTTTCATCTTCTGGTACAAATTAAAACTTAATTTAATTTACTTAGTTTTAATTTGTACCAGAAGATGAAAACAATTGTCGTTTTCGAAACTAGTCGTAAATAAAAATAAAACTCAATTCGGTGGATTATTCAAGTGTTTAATTTAATTAAAATAATCATGTCATTCCACAAAGTTAATGCCCAATCAATAAATAATACATTTTATAATATTTGTTTTGTAAATTATTTGTTAGTTATTTGTCTGTTATGAATCCTTCAATCATGAATGGTGTGGCCAATTGATACAATCTCTCTTTTTTCTACCTACCTTTATTGTCTATTCAATAATGATTTTTATTTGATTTTTTTTCTACATTTTTGGTCTTGTAGTTCTATGAATGTTTTCACGTAGTATGTTATTGGTGAAATATTTTCCTGTGATTTTTTCAAATATATAATAAGTAGTATAAGTATTGTTTTAGCGTAAAGTTGATTGAATGCCATAGGCATTTTCATATAATTTGTTTATTTCCTTTGTGAAAGTCTGTATCAGAATTTTAAGTATTTTGTTCAAAATAGTTTTTTGAACAAAATACTTAAAATTAAAAATAACCCCGAATCATAATTTCATGCCGCGAAATAGATTGCTATATAACATATTATTCAGTCATAATACATATATTTTCACTAATTCTTTCTAAAACCAAATGCCGCCTATACAATGCCTGCATTGCTCCTGTTCTCTTATACGGCTGTGAAACATGGCACCTTACAAGGGCCCAGAGCAGCCGTGTACTAAGCTTTGAGAATAGGTGTTTGCGGAGAATCTTAGGCGTGCGGTGGTTTGACTTTGTGAGGAATGAAGAGATAAGGCGTAGGACGCAGCAAATCTTGGTCACAACTGTCGTCAAGAAAAGGCGATTCAGTTGGCTTGGCCATGTACTCCGCATGCCTCCTGAGAGCCTTAATCAAGCTTGCCTCTTTTACAAGGCATCAGGTTCGCGTCGCCCAGGACGACCACTGCTGACAATTCGTCGGCAGTTCTCGTCAGAACTTCGGGACGCGGATCTGACTTGGGAGGATGCAAGGGAGCTGGCAGCCGACAGAAAAGCCTGGAGACAGTTTGTGGACTCCATATGCTCCACCTAGGGAGCGGATATGGTTATATTAATTCTTTCTAAATTGTTTTCAGTTATGCCCCCAGCAATATGAATGGACGGCACTCAATGTACATGCAGTTAATAAAAATTGGGAAATAATTGAAACAATGTTCACGAAACAGGTTGGTTACATCATATATTATTAGATGGTCACTTATTTTACATTGCTGTATTTCTACAGGATTTTTGAAAAGGTTCCGGATTGGATGGAAAGCGTTTGGGAAACTTTCCCAATTGTTTGAGAAAATATGTTAATAAACATTTAATGAAAAGTATATGAGCAGTCCGCCTCCGTAGTGTAATGGTCAGCACGCTCGGCTACCATTCTGGAGGTCCCGGGTTCGATTCGCAGGGGGGGTCAAATAAATATAAGTGATTTTTTCACTCTTATATTTATTCAATATTACCCTGGACTGGTACCTGAAGCGGAGGGCTGATCACCTTTCGTTTGTGTGTTAACGATCGAGATCCCACTGTTTATATAATGCAGTGCCCTATGCACCATTGGGATGCGGATGAGGGTTTGAAGAAGAAGAAGAAGATATGAGTAGTGTGTTGTGTAGAGTGAATAATCCAGTGTCTGATAAAGTATTTTTTTCCAGAATTTCTTTGGCAGAACAAACTTTGCATGCAGTATCCCCTTACCAAAAGTGATAAGTCTGCTTAAAGATTTAGGAGCCAATACAGTTCTTCTAGCCATATATTTGTCTTATGTTACATCGGTTGAACAGCGTTTAGATTTGGCAAAAAAACACAAGGTAAAACATATTTTCATCTGCTTCAGTCTGATATCTCATATGATTTGATCGGGGCACTAGTTATGTTCCTCTATTGTCTGTAGACATGCGTAGGAAAATAGATTAATTGGTATTCAAATGTACATAATTTTATATTTATAGGTTCATCGGACTGTAATAGATTGTCTTGTTTTACAAAAAGATCGTCAAGCGCTTACTCAATATAAAATGACTTTGCATCCGCAATCTGAAGAATATTTCCATGCAGAAAACGCGTTAAGAATATCTGTAAGTATTGAATTTATTAGTTAAATATTACATATGAGGACACAGCATACGCATTATACACAGGATGATTACTACAGTAAGGGCGTTTGTCCACTACACAGGATTTCACCATCAGGCAGTCCGGTTTTGGAAAATGAAAACGACTACGACGGTTTAGTGTGATCGAATTTACGCGCAATGTGTTCACGCACCGATCAAGAGCTCCGATCCGAAGAAAGATGGACAAAAGCACAAGCCAATCCAAGCCAATCGTCGTTTTAAAACGCTAACTGACGTGCCGGACGGTAAAATTACACGGAATTCCGAGTAGTGGACAAGCGCCCTAAGAGTTATCCAGTTGGAAAATGAGTGACAGTGGGATGCCTTAAAATTCAATATGCATCTTATATATGGTAATATTCACATATGGAATCAGTAGTATCAATAATTGGGAGTATTTACCCTGTATTTTTGCACATCGGCTGATAGTTTTTCACAAATATCTCAGTGACTCATTAGGTGGAGAATTACAAAAAATATATATTACACCCTCTTACGATATTGCTTAAAAATTAATAATAAAATTTTTAAAGGATTGTTTTAATTAATAGTTACGTTGGTAAATAAAGAAACACTGGTTTGATTTATTGTAATAAATATAATTTTTTTCAGACTACTGCCTGGAAAAAATAATTTTGCTCAGTTTTTTAACCTTCAATCTCAGACAGACGAATGAATTGAAATGATGGGAAACCAAGAAGAGTTATAATAATATGTAATTCGTTATAAGTGATGGAAGATATGTCCCAAATGGAAAACAAAAAATACAAATCAACTGATTAAAAAAAATTACAAATACAATATTGACTCACATTATTTACATTTTATAAATGTCATATATTTTCAACCCTTATTGTATTAATTATTACTTTATATAATTATTTTATAATTTTTTTACTATTGATTTATTTAAAAAAGTGTCTTACACAGTTTTTTGTCGGAACATGGTAGATTGTATTAATTATTTATTTATACTTTGCCTGTTCAATGACGTCATAAAATAAAATGTACTTTATTTGGAAGTTACATTTCTGGGTCCCTTTATTATTATTATATTATTATATTCTTATAATATATTATATTATTAGTTTTCCCCTCCCTGACATTAGAGTTCTTTGCCCGACTCTCTCAAATACCTATTACATGTTCTTATTATGCTTTGGTAGCTGCGTAGCAGTATGATTGTCAAACAGAGAGTGCCATGGCAAAGTTAGTTAGACACTCGACTGCGAAACTGGCTTTGTGGGTTCGATTCCTGCCAATTGTAAAATAAATTCAATAAAGATTTATTTTCAATTGGTTTAAGTATTTTTCTGGGTCTGATGGATTTTTCATGTTTACCTTCCCTATCCTTACTATCCTACCTCCAGACAAGTCTCTAAACGTTGAGGCTTTGCAGGTTATCCCCTAAAAAAAATATAAGAAGATTGTATTTCATATATTTGTTTATATTTAAAAAAAAAACCTTTAAGATTATAAGAAATAAATATTTTAAAATAAAAACATATGATTCATTTGAATGTTTTTATTTTCATTATTTTAATTATTCGATGATGATGCAGTGCCCTATTTACTATTGGGTGTGGATAGGGCTTTGAAGAAAGTATAAAGTAGTTACTAAAACCAGCCTATGGCATGTCGTTAGCCCTGTAAATACCCAGACTTCCATATTCATCTTCATGTAAGTTGAGATATCAATTAACGGAGACAAATCCAGAATTTTGAATGTGTACCGAAGATTTGGGTACACATTCAAAATAATTGTGAAGAATTTTATTTTCTCAGTTTTCGTTGTGATAAATGGTAGAAAAAAGTATAATATGAGTTGCATTTTACATATCTTGTTTGGTTTGTAATCCAGGGTAAAAGGAATCCATACAAACAATTGAAGCCCTAATTATTCCCTTATTCCCGTATGTCATTCAATATCCTATAGAAATAATCCAGTCAATAGGGTACTGACTTAAGTACGGAATTAACACTATTCTTCAAACTAAGGATGGCTTTTAATCATTTCAGGAATTTTCATGACTGAGACAGAATATTATTTTGTTTCGGATTTTAACTAACTAACTAACTATCCATTACCCCACTTCTCCGCAGGGGTAGGCAGAGAGAATAGAATGCCACATCACTCTGTCTTTGCATACAATATTCGCCTCTTTCATATTTAAGCATCTTTTCATACATACTCGTCAATTATTTCTGACCCCTGGCGGGCGGAAATAATGGGCGGGTATGTATTGCACACAATCAATTATTTGAAATACTTGATTATGCCAAGTTTTCCTCTGTCTTTCTTTGCTTCTATTTCCAACTACATTCGCCTCATAGAATTGTTTTATTGTTCTTCGCTCGTTCGTTATACCCATGTGTCCAAACCATATCAACACATTTTCCGTAATTTTTGCGTTAATGCCTTGCATTCTTTCTTTATTTCACCATTCGAACCTAAAATTTATCTCAGAGATCGCATTTCGACTGCATTCATTCTACCTAGCCAACTCCATGATTCACTTCATGGTTGTAAACATTGCAAGAATATATATATATAATATAAGAATAAGTATATATATATATATATATATATATATATATATATATATATATATATATATATATATATATATATATATATATATATATATATATATATATATATATATATATATATATATATATATATATATATATATATATATATATATATATATATATCTATATATATATATATATATATATATATATATATATATATATATATACAGTGGGTGGCCAAATTATTAGGAACACTTGTACTTTTTTGTAATTTTCAAGTTTAAATGAATTTTTTGGTCAAATTAATTAATTATAATTATTTTTTCTTTTGTATTTTTGTTGCTGGTATCATAATTATTGTTAAGAAGATGTATCAATACTGTGAAATATCAAATAAGTAAGTTTTTTTTCATTTGAATGTTGATTAGTGAAAAATGATATTAGTGTGAGCTCAGTTAATATTTTTTTAAACCATTTTTGTGTAAGTTTTTTGAGTTCAAGACCATAAAAACGTAAGTGTTGTTTAATAATTTATTAGTTTTGCTAATTCAATAAGTTAATTTCAATTATTTTTTAAATAAAATTCAATTTAGTTTGAACTGAACCATAATATTCTCAATTTAAGTATGGGCAAGTCTTCAAACATATCTCCGAGAAAATGTAGGAAAGTTATAACCTTACTACTTCATTCCACATATTTCCAGAGAGAAATAGCAGCACTTGCAGATGTTTTGAAGTCAGGAGTCCATCGGGTACAAAGAAAAATTGATAAAAACCTGCGTCTAGAATTAGCCCGCGTCGGAAAAAAAGGCAGAAAAAGCATCACAATTCCGCGTGGTGCCCATAAAATCAGGGACATCTATTTCCAAAATCGTAAAAAGTCTGTTGATTGTCTAATTGTTGTTGATTTCTGTTGATAAACGATGAAGGAATCAACCTATCTAAAAGGATAGTTGAGAGACGGTTAGTTGAAGTAAATCTAATGGGTCGACGTCCAACCAAAAAACTACGCCTGACTGAGGCATGAAGAAAAAACGACTCCTACGGGCCAAAGAACACCGGAATATGACTGTTTTGGACTGGAATCGAGTATTTATGACTTGTATTCATATAATAAATTAAGAAGATAAAAATATATGTATTTTTGCAATTATGGTAATACATTATAGGTCAGCTTCTTGGACGAGTCAACATTTAAAATTTTGGTGGGAAAAACTTCATTTGTCCGACGTGGCCCAGGAGAAAAATTCCACCCAGACTGCCTTGTGGAGAGGGTTAAAAACACCCTGTTAGCATAATGTTGTGGTCCGTGATCTCATTTAAGGGTATGGGATGCCTCTTTATCATGGAAGGGACCATAAGGCAAGACCAGTACCAGCGAGGCTCAAGAATGGTTCCCTGGCGATGAAGAGTATGTGTTAATGCATGATTCGGTATCGTGTCATAAAGTTAGGAGTGTTATCACATTCCTGGCTAAAAAAAACCTCTGTGTTTTGCCTTACCCGGGGAATTAGCTGGATATGAACCCCACTGAAAAACTTTGGGAACTAACGAAACGTGAGATTGCTAAAGAAGTCATCACCACCAAGCGGCAAATGATAGAAACTCTTATCATAAGTATAAGTATGGCATAATAACCCTAATCTCTGGCACAATGCAAAAATTTGCATTAAAAAGTATGCCCTGACGTTTGGAGGTTGGAATCGCAGCAAAGGGTGTTAATACTAAAAATTAAGATTTTTTTGAAATTGTAGAATAATCACTTTTTATGATAAAAATAAATTGGTATTATTAAATCCATGATAATACAGTTTCTTAATACTAATTAAAGCACCCCAATAAATAAAAAAATATTCAAAAAAATTAATTGTTTGCTCATTAAATTCATTTAATAATGAAAATTACAGGAAATTCGAAGTGTCCCTAATAATATGGCCACCCACTGTATATATATATATATATATATATATATATATATATATATATATATATATATATATATATATATATATATATATATATATATATATATATATATATATATATATATATATATATATATATATATATATATATATATATATATATATATATATATATATATATATATATATTTATATATATTTATATACATACAAACATAAATCTATTTATATGCATAAACATACATTTACTTGATTTGTAAAAAAAAAGTTTTATTAAATTAATTAAAAATTAAAATTAGTGTAAAGTTATTTATATGATATTCGGAAAACTTTTTTCGAATAAAAAAATATAGATAGAAATCAAGGAAACATATTGTAGTCGTACAGGTGAAAGTGACCAACTAACAAAACGTAAAATGTTCAGGAGAACAATTAAAATCACTTTTGCTTGGCAAGAAAATAAACATCAATGCAGTCAGTCATTTTTAACAACTCAACAAATTATACTTACATGTCAAAAATCCTTTGGGATTTTTTTCGGGGCAATATGCTAGTAAGATATCAAAAAGTCAATGATCACGTTTTTGTAAAATATGCACTTGGTCACTTTCTCCTGTATGACTACGATATTATTTTTGCAAACAATAATATTTTTATTACTTATATTTCAAGCACTAACATTGTGATTTTCCATTTTATAATTAAAATGTAACTTTGTTTTAAAACAAAGTTACATTTTAATTATTATAATATTTTTGCAACAAAAGTATTGCAACATCATCACGTTTCTAGGTCTTGTGTAATGGCAGGATACCTTCCAGTACCTAAAATCGTAATCTCATAAAGTTTTTTTAAAGAAAACATCTTCTTCCGATGAATGCTCGGCGCAACGTTGATCGGTAAGTGCATATCATTTAATGTAATGAAGTAATCATTGAGTTTTTGCCTTGAGCGCGTGGTGTATCATTGAATGTTAGATTAAATAGAGCGGGAAATGATTAACCGTCGAGTTCATCATTTATCGTTTAATCGAATCTGTCAAAATAATAACGATGGCTATGGTTAACAATGATTTTAATTAGATTAAAATTTTTATACTGACATTTCTTGGTAGAACTGCATTTTATATAATATAATAAAACAACTACTACCTACGGTTATTTTACCTCTAGTTGTTATGTTGGCTAACTAAATATTAATCAGAGGTAAAATAAATATGAACACTAATAAAATAAAGTAAAATAAATATGAAGGTGAATAAAATAAAATAAAAATAAATATGATTATAAATATATAAGAGGTAAAATAAATATGAACGGACAGTAGGTATATAGTTTTTCCACATATCGCACCCCTAGATCAAAAGAGTATCAACTAAAAAAAAAACTGTTTTTTCAGGAGAGACTAAAAACGTATACCTAGTGATGTCGCCTTATGTAATAGAAGTTTCCTGTTTTCTTTTATGAATGGACAATGCATATTAAAGAATATTCACATTAAAACATTTTATACTAACTTACTAACTAACCATCACGCCGCTTCCCCGAAGGGGTAGGCTGAGAGAATCGAACTCTTTTATTCACCAAAGGAAACATATAATGCTATATTTTGAAGAATACTTAATATATTAACAAATCGAGTAAATTGATAAATACGTCTTCGTTTGAGGAATCCTAATAAGTGATTATCTAAAAAAATATATTTTTTTAGTTGATACAGTTTTGATCTAGGTGTGCGATAAATTTTTTTTCTTCAGTGACCAAGTTTCATCGTTACCGACATGTCTGATCATGGTTATCAAATAAAATATATGTGGAAAAAACTATATACCTACTTGATATTTTATTATATATTATTTTATTATATGATTATAATGTAAATTAGATTATAATATAATTTTTTTCAAAAATATTATGATTAAGGAACCTACATATATATTGACCCCCCTAAAAATCAAACACGTGACCTCAATCAAGGTAGTCAAACACGCTTACCACTACATTGCGGAAGCAATTTATAAAATAATGTTATTAATGAAATATAAACGTAAAAAAAGAAAATAATACATTTAATAGTTTTTTAATGCAACCAGGGTTTTAAAAATGAATGAATGAAATGATAAATAAATGTTTTTATTTTGTATGCGTATTCTGGGTGCGTCAAAATCCTTTTTCAAGAATCTAGGTTCAAAAAATATGACTAGTGTGGTGTTCAATCATGAGCAGAATGGTGAATATTACATTGCATAAAGTAATCACCTTAACCAGCCTATGACAGGGCGTAAACCTTGTAAAAATCAAGAGTTCCATATTCTAATTCACTTTGTTGAGATGACAAAAATGTATAAATGTTTTTATTAATGTAGTTGTAATATATTAGCGTAAAGAAAAATGTAAATGCTACTTTTAATATGTGGTTATAATATAATAATATGTGTTTGATTATTGTGTATAATTGTTAAATATTAGTTTGTATAATTCATTTATTGCAATATTAGCTAAAGTAAGTTAGTGATAAAATATAAAAATAATAAAATTTCCCCCGGGCAATAATTTGCCTTGGTTTGCCAATGACCTAGAAAAAGAGCTCGTGTGTTATATATTACACATTAAAATGGCGTAATATATTACATTATAACTATTAAATGATGAATTTATTTTACTATATAATTACAGTCACTTTTTAATATGTGTATGATGGTCGACTAAATTTTTCATCTTGATAAATCTTGTTCCAATGAATTATTTAATCTTAAACCATGAATATGCATAAGGCGTTTGTGCACTACACGGAACTTTACCGTCCGGCACTTCAGTTAGCGTGATAAAACGATGATTGGCTTGGATTGGCTTGTGCTTTTGTCCATCTTTCTTCGGGTCGGTGCTCTTGATCGGTGCGTGAACACGTTGCGCGTAAATTCGATCACACTAAACTGTCGTAGTCGCTTTTATTTTTCAAAACCGGACTGCCGGACGGTAAAATTCCGGGTAGTCCACAAGCCCCCATATACTCGTATGTTTGTATTATTCTTATCGTTCGTCCATTAAAAAATTGAAAACCTTGTATGCAAAACGGAAAAGATCCATTTATGGCTATTTTTATATATATTTTTTAATTTAGATTCTCTAAAATAAAAATAAAAATATCTGTTTAAAATAAAATTGCGCGGAGACACATCTGGCTCCTCTGAATTGTCTAAATTGTGTGATTGCGAGTACCCCCTTAAAATAATTCCCTATCCCGCCAAAAGTTTGGTTTAAAAACTAAAAGCGAGATTATGCAATCATTCGTATTCAGAGAATAAATAATTACCCGGCTTATTGTAAACAAATTAATACAACTCAACAAGAATAGTGGAATTCAACAATACCATAATCGCCGGATTAACCCTGTTCTTTGTTTTGAATATTTTTTGTCCGACTTAATTGGTTACTTAGGTAGGTACTATAAATATTTTATGAAATAAGTTTTTCCGCATTTTTTTCAGTACTTCTTCAATTCTTATAAGACCGCTGCAGTTTTTGCTGTCATTAGCATATGACGGTATGTGTAATTTTTATATTGAAGACTCTAGAGATAAGAACTATTATGTCTAACGTTTTATGAATTTAAAAAGTACTTCAATTTATCGCCCGTATTCGTAATATATAACTCCACTAGATCTGAATATAAAATAAATTAAATAATTATTATTTGAAGTACAAACTTTCTGATTTTCTATTATATAATTAAAATGTAACTTTGTTTTAAAATCACTATAAATGAGTAGTGATTTTAAAATAAAGTTACGTTTTAATTATCAAATAAATTATTCAATTATTTAACTTCCTCTAATAATTGTTAAAAATAGTATTGAATAATATAATATCTTTTGTTTGCAACAGTGATGTACCTACTTGTAAAAGAAAAAAATATTCAATATTTTACAATTTAATAAATAAAAATAAAAATAAGTAAATATATCAAACACTCTCCTTATCATTCAGCGTTCACTTTGTGTAATAATACCACTTAAAAACTCTACCACAACTAGACTACCGTTCCCTCATCAGGTCAATGATAGAGTTAAATGAAATAACCATGGTCGCCTATTTGTGTAACAATTTCTTTTTTCTTATAGTAAAATAAAATAAAGAAATCACGATGGGAGTATTTTCAACGGACTGGAAGTTAAATTTAACAGGGCTTTTATTATGGGTAGAGATATATAGATTGCTTTATTAAATGACGATTTTTCAAGATTATATAAACGAAGACTATTTTATCAACATGTTAAATTTATATTTACTTTTCCTCATATGAGTATTAAATTTTATTCTAAAGTTACTACCTAAGGCAGAAAGAATCATATGCTACACCAATCTGTCTTTGCAAACAATCATCACCTCTTTCACATTCATGGCTCTCCTCACCTGACTCCTGGCCTGATCAGTTTCAAGTTTTTTTAAATACTTGATCATGCAAAGTTTTCCACAGTTTGACTCTTTCTATTTCCTTTCTTGAATGTTTTTCGCAGATACTTTGTGGCACATTTTATAAACTTTATAAAATCAAACAACTTTGTTTCAAGCACTTTTTTATTATAAGAATACTTTAACCTACCGGTTTCGACAAGAACTTTGTCATCATCAGGGTTTATTAAATTCTAAAACATGAAAAACATTAAAATACTCATAATCAATTACATTTCCTTACCAAAAACTTCCAAACGTGTGGAAGATTTTGGTAAGGGAATTTAATTAATTATGAGTATTTTAATGTTTAAAATGTTTTAGAATTAAATAAACCTTGATGATGACAAGGTTCTTGTCGAAACCGGTAGGTTAAAGTGTACTGATAATAAAAAAAGTGGTTAAAACAATGTTGGTTCATTTTATAAACTTTCTATTTCCAACTACATTCGCCTCATAAATTTGTTTAACTGTTCTTTCTTCACTCCTTTGTTTCATACGCCCAAAATATCTTAAAATGCCTTTTTGAATCAAACATTATCCTTGATCCTTTATAAAATAACATGTTATAAAACTGGTAACGGAATTAAGTCCATAACTGTATTTAATTATAATTCTGATCCCTCGGCACTCCACCGGGTTCGTTGAAAATAATAATAAAAAACAAAGACACTTTTAATATTTATTTTGTTTCTTAAAATACATTTCAAATTTGGCCCTGGGATATTACTTAAGTATCGCATTATAAATAGCATTACATGAAAAAGTGTGGGTATTCTCGAAGAAATGCCTAAAAAATCTCTTGAATACTTATCACAATTAATCAGCAATTTGCTGAAGGTAAAGAGATTACGATGATTTGTTATTAAGATGGGAGGATATTTTAAACTATCTATATTATATATTATTTTGAGAAATAAAAAGACTTTGTGTTTTGATTCACTCACATCTTTATTACCAAATAGTTTCGGCAACAACCTGTTGCCCTCATCAGGGTTTAATTTATGACTAAACATATCGTTGTCGTACAGAAGAAAGTGACCAACTGACAAAACGTAAAATTTTCAGGAGGGCCATTCAATTCACTTTTGCTTGGAAAGAAAATAAACATCAATGCAGTTAGTCATTTTTAACAAGTCAATATATTATACCTCCATGTTTAAAATCGCTTTGGGATTTTTTCACGGCAATATCAAACTAGTAAGATATAAAATAGTCAATGCTCAAATTTTTGTAAAAAATGCACTTGGTCACTTTCTCCTGTTTGACTACGATATATATAAAAAAGAAACAGTGTACAAGTTGTTGGGTTTCATAAGGATATGGGTGGGGGTAATGGTGATTCAAGGAGGGGTAAGAGCAAGGAAGGGGATAACTCTGTTTAGGTTGGGTTTGATTTTATGGGAAAAAATATTAAAAATGGGACTTTGACTTAAGTTTATTTTATTGTTAATTATATTTAATTTTTGTTTAACCGCTTTTTTTATTTCTAAAACTTCCAAATTATTATTTTGACTAGTTCTATTATCAAAATGTGAAATTTCCATCCCATCTTCAAAATTGAATGAATGATTATTTGATAAGATGTGGTCCGCAAATTCCGAAAAATTGTTATTGTTAAGACATCTCATATGTTCCTTTATTCTAATGTGTTGTTAGTTATTTAGTTCAGCTAAAGACAATTTTTTTAAATTTGGTCTTTAGCTGAACTGCGTAAATGAGTTGGCGAACGTAATAGAAAATTTGATTTTCACCGATTAAAAAAATACATTAAAATAAGGTCATTTTATAATCTGCTGCCTTAGTGATGTGCAGTGTTTAGTGCATTTGACTACCGTGCTGTAGGTTCCAGGTTCGATTCCCAGGGGGGTTGAAAATGAATATGTATGAGTAGTTTTTCTATCCGATATTTATTTTATATACCCTAGATTGATATCTAATGCGCGGGACTCATCACCTTGCCTTTATATAAATAACGATCAAAACTTCATTGCTTTGATACGATGCAGTGCCCTATGCACCATTGAGCTCCATTAAAGTTAAGGAAAAGAAGAAGAAATTTTATAAAGTATATATTTGAGTCTATATACATATATGTCAAGAAAATAAGTACGATATAGACTTCTTCATAGGATAATTTCATTTAAAATTTTATTATTATTTCCTTATTTTCCTGGTTTTATTGATGTGTAGATATATTTATAATGTAAATGGTCGTTTGGAAAAGGTTTGATAATGTTATTGATAAATTGGTAAAAAACAGTCTATAATAAATTTTAGAAATTAAATTAAATTTCTTTAAAATAAATAAAGTATCATATTTTTATATGCACAAAAAGAGATAAAGTTCTTTTGTTGTTTTTTTTTAATGTAAACAAATTTTACTTTTAATAAATTGATGACTGCTAAAAAATAATAATATATAACATTTTCTCTTATAAATCCATTTGGACATAAAACAAATCGAAAACGAATTTCAGGTTAATATCAACAACTGCTTTCATAGCGCAGCGGTAACCATATTTGATCACAACTTATTTAACCCCCGTTTGATTAATCATTTTAACAAGTTAAACTCGACATCAGATAGGTAAAGGGAACAAAAATTTCAGAAAAATATTGATGTTTTTTAATTTTTTTTAAAAAATAAAAATACTTTAATTTTTCTTGAGACTCGCCACTTAATATGACGTAATGTTCTGAGAACTACCGGACTTTTGTGGATTTTCTTATATTGTACATATGCATTAATTGTTTGTTTGCATAAAATACATCTATTCAGACGTAGTCAACCTTTTTTCATCTAAAATAGTGAAGGACATTGGTATCATAAATCAAACTAGGACATAAAATGCCGAACCCTCTCCGGCTTTTTGTCAATCAAAATCAGGTTAAATGTTACCTGGGTTTGAAAAAAAATCAGTTGCGGGCGATTATCCCGGGCTAGCGTATTTTTTTTTAAATTTCAGTAATTGTACTTTGGTTAAAAGCAAAATTGTATTCAGTTTGTAGCTTTGTCTATAATTATAAAATTAGAAATATGAGATAAAATCATTTTCTCAAAATTGTTTAATGTACAAACAATGGTTTGAATAAATATGATGATATGCCAGGATATGGTTATATAAGGAAACCGAATGACTAAAAAATGTTTTAATAATTGCAAAAGCATTATTGTTGTATTTTGCTTATAATATACATACACAAACATTTAAATTTTTACCTTTTAAATTCACACATTGATTCGGCAGTCACATTGTGATAATATCTTTCCATTTTTAAATTAATTTTTACTTGGTAAATACCACTTTTTCTTAAAATCTCAAAAGACATGTGTTTCGATGCGTTTTTCGTCTCATTTGTTAATACCGTATCAATCGTATTTGAATATTATGCAAAATGCATCGAAACACGTATCACAATAGATTTTAAGAAATATAAGTATTTATTATTCTTCTTCAAACCCTTATCCGCATCCAATGGTGCATAGGGCACTGCATCGTATTGAATCAGTGTTATCTTGATCGTTACTTACAGTATTTACAAAGTTATTTTTTATTTCCCAAGCCTAAGCGGTATGTTGATAAAAATAAGAATCGAGTTATGGCAAAGCTCGAACCTAGATCCTCTGATCCAGAGTTCGAAACACTAACCACGGGACCGCAACTTGATTTTTATTAGTGTAGGATAAAAATGTATATAATAGGATATGATAGTTACCATAAATATTAGCAATTATACATTTGTAAAATAAATGTACTATCTTAGTAATTATACAGTATAGCAGTAAGCGTGTTTAGTTACCGTGTTAAAAGTTACGGGTTTGATTCCCAGGGGATCAAAATAAATATAAGTGGGTTCATATTTTACTCACATGTTTATTTATCACTCTGGACTGGTGCAGAAAGTGCAGGACTGGTCATCTTGCCTTAATTCAATTAACGACAAAGATAACACTGCGCCAATAAGACGCAGTGTCCTATGAACCACCAGGTGTTGAAGAGGGATAGAAAAAAATATTTATTTAACTAAGCAAAAAAAAACATTTCAAATTTGAAATACTATAACTTATTAATTTTATAAAAATAGTGTTTTTCGATAAATGGATGCTTAGATCGCTAAAGTATGTTATCATTGTTCACAACATTTTTAGTGTGTCCAAATACTTGCCCACTTGTGACGTATTTGGACACACTCAAAATGTTGTGAGTAAAACAATCTAGTCAATCTGTTTTTGTATAAGCAGCAAAAAAATATTTTTTTAAGGCATTTTCTCGTATGTAAAATAATATGAAAAAATAACAAAGGTTAGGATCTTGCATGTATCCAAATAAAAGGGTCTCTGCTGAATAAAAGCCTTCCCAATCCAACCATGGGTGGCTCTAGTGGACTCACGTGTACACTGTCATGAGATAAATGATATGTGGTATGTAGGAGTTCCAAAATTTCAATGTGGTTGTCAATTATGAGTAGAATGGTAAATGATGCACGTGTGTAAAGTGATCACTTAACAAGTCTACGATAGGTCATAAGCCCTGCAAATATCCAGACTTTCTCATTCTTCTTTATCTTAATTGAGATGTCAAAAAAGTGTTATCATTATATTTATAATATTCTGTTTTCTCGCAGGAATGTCGACAATAAACAAAATCAGGATTTTAAACGGCGTCCTTCACAGTAAAAACATAAAAGATATAAAAAAAAACAATTTTAGCATTGACCTTCGTAAAACGGACACTGGATGAGTAAGTAGTCGTAATCCCAAGAACTAGAATTGATTTTTCGCTTATCTGAAAACGATGTTTTCGGTTATATATTGCAATTGATTTTACAATAATCGACAAAATAAAAACGAATATTTGCACGATATTCTTCCACTCATTACTTATTAGTATCATAAAAAAGAAAAAAAGACCATAAAAATATTGGTCACGATTGAAAACAATTGATATAATTCATTCCAAGTTTTGTTATGAAAATTAATTCAATTATTTATGAGAAAAACAGGGCGGAATATCTATATAGGTAATTTCATTAAAAAAATGATATTCGTTAACTATGACTAATATGGAAGCATAGTGAGTATGATTAAACTAAAAATAAATAAATATCGATAAATTAATCTCCAAGAATGAACACACACAATATGTTTTCCATAGCATTAACTTTTAACTTACAAATGATATATTTATAAAAGCTTATTTTAAAAAACACAGTTTATAAAAATACAAAAAAAACAGACGAAATAAGATGAATTGAATCTTATGCGATAACGTTATAATTTAAAAAAAACTTAACAAAGTTCTTAATACTCTAAATACATTATAAAATAGATTTGTTGTAATTGTTAAAAAATAAATTTTATTCACGGTAACTAATAAATTATCCAGTTTTGGGATCTAATTTTAAAAATACATGCATAAAAATAGTACAATATGTATTTTAAAAATAATAATAAAAAAAACAAAATACACTCGTATTTGAAAATATATCGTTTTGATATCGCTTGATGTGGTATAAGTCACACTTGCGTAACACAATTTTCAATAATTAAAACCTGTTACATTTAATAAAGCAATCATTTACCATATCATTAACATTTGTAATGTTAATTGTTGTTTAATTGGAAAATGAGATCGAATTGCCTCGGATACCTGGATTTATTTATTTCATCTTGATTTATTTTATTAGACTGTACCAGAAATTAAATCAATATTATTATTGGTAATTCGACTTAAATATATTGGCTATATATACATATATTATATATTGGATAAGAGGATGTAGTTATTTCAAAATAAATTGTTTAAAATCCGTAGTACAAACGTGGATATTAATTTTTAATTTTAAAATCCTTTTAATCCTTCAAGTATCGCATTAAAACATTATTAAAACATATTTCTGTTTTGCAAACCATTTCCATTAGTTTCTGATGTTCTTTCGAGTTTTTTTTACGTTTTGATTACCTTGTAATTTAACAATTTTACACCAAGGGTTTTATACTGACATCTCAACACAGATGAGGAAGAATATGGAAGTCTGAGTATTTACAGGGGTTACGACCATAAGTATTACATTGAAATAAGGTTTTCTGATAGTAAAAAAAAGCTTACTCAATCATAGATACTGCCGAAAAGTCGCATATGAAAGAATGTGTTGATTATAAAAGATTAGTAAGAATATAGTAAAATGATGAGAGTAACATTCCACGCGCATAAATTAGTTACTTAAACCAGCCTATAACAAGTAGAAATTCCTGTAAATAACCAGGTTTCTATATTCTTCTTCATCTTTCTTATCATCAATATATTTTGAAATAAAAGTTTATATTAATATTGCAACAGCATTTATTATATTATGCAATTGTTGCATTAATTGCTTTATTCCTCGTTGGAAAAATTACTATCGTCCTTGCTTGTTTTACACAAGTAATTAAACATTTTACATATTTTTAAATAACAAATCGCAGAATTAATTTAAAAAATTTAATTATCACTGTAAAACTTATGAAAACTACTGTTCACACATAAACGCAGTAAAAGGATGTATTTTTTTGGCCAGTGATTTCATAAATAAGATCTTATCATTGCAGTAACCATCGCCAAAATGGATAGCAGTATATTCTTAAAATATATCTATACTATTCTAAATGTTTTTTTACAATACATAATTCAATAAGTCTTCGGCCTGTTGCATATATAGTAACACTGTCGACAGACACAAATGATTTATGTAACAGCCTTCACACTATAAGGGTCAAAAAAAAAAATTTGTTACTTTATTATTTGTGTTCCAGTCTTGTTAACCTTAATCCCATGTCCCAAATGAGAAATAGAAATTACTCATCGGGAATATTATATGTATTTATGACTTATGTATGTAATATGTTTTGAAAAATAAAATAAAATATTAAGTATGGCATTCTGACAAACAGATTATAGGTCACAAAGGGTTAGAGACTGCATTCAGTGTAATTTCATCCTTCTTTTGCCAACTCCATACGTCACTCCCAAACAGCATCCAGGGTTGTAAGAAGTGTGAAAATTTTCTAATAAACTTATTTTTTAATTATATGGTATATCGTAATGATAACAAAACGCATTAAAAACAAACGTTCGAACAAGTTTCTTATTAGAATTGTGTTAGTAATCGTACATCGTTTTACGAACAACTATCATGCAATCTCCGCCTCCGAAGTGTAATGGTCAGCATGCTCGCCTACCGTTCTGGAGGTCCCGGGTTCGATTCCCAGGGGGGTTTAATAAATATAAGTGATTTTTTCACTCTAATATTTATTCAATATTACACTGGACTGGTACCTGAAGTGGAGGGCTGATCACCTTTCCTTCGTGTCTAATCGATCGAGATAACACTGCGTTTATATGAAGCAGTGCCCTATGCACCATTGGGGTGCGGTAAGGGTTTTATTAACATGCATTCTATATATAACACTTTTATAATTTAAGTTTTACTTAGTAATTACCATTATTTCTTAAAATCTATTGTGACACGTGTTTCGATGCGGAATCAAACACCGTATGATTGTGCGGAATGCATCGAAACACATGTCACAATAGATATTAAGAAATAGTGGTATTTACTTAGTTAAACTTAAATTTAAAATTGATAGATTTTACCACAAATTGACTGCTGAATCAATTAATGAAATTATAGATGACTTTTGCAAAAGAACCTCACAATTTTGCAGTGCAGTTCAAACATAAATTGAAAATTGATAGATTTTACCACAAAATGACTGCCGAATCAATTACTGAAATTCTAGATCACTTTTGGAAAAGAACTTCATAATTTCGCAGTGCAGTTATTTAAAAAAAAATAGTCAAGAGTCTCATGCATTAGTTGTTTATGGTCACAGCTATGAAAAGTTTTGCAATGACAGGTAATAATACATATATTGAGTAACACATTTCAGTTTGTATACAGTGGTCCGCCATGTCGGACGTACAAGAGTGACACAAACCTCACTGTCGGAGAATATGCTTTAACTCACATCGCCGTTGGATTTAAAGTTGCGTGCACCTGTGTGCCAATAGCGAAAAAATTCACTGTGATTTTCTTCTGAATGTTTGAAGTTTTTGACAGGAAAAAATGTCGGTATCAGAGAATGGAGGGAAAACGAAACGGCCGTTACGGTGGATACTGTCACAGGTTTGAATTTAGATTTTATTTTTTAAAATTGAATTTTTTGACAGAGATACTTCTTACAATCACAGATTAAATTTTTAAAAATTGCTTTTTATCATTCTCGTTTACTTTTACATGGCATATGAACATATGTGTATATATACATATATGTGAGTGAAGAAGGGGTAGTTTAACAAACTTATGAGGCGAATGTGGTTGGCAACGGAAGCAGAGGAAGACCCAAGAAAACACGGCAAGATAAAGTATTATAAATACTTAAAAGTGGCCAGGTCAGGAGTCGAATTAATAGGCGGGTATATATGAGGAAATGTATGAATGTGGAAGAGGCGTTTTTTTTACAAAGACAGATTGGAGTGGCGTTGTATTCTATCTGCCCACCCCTGTGAAGAAGCGGCGTAAAATACTTGAAAGTGGTCATTTCAGGAGTTGGAATAATCGGCGTGAATGTATGACAAAATGTATGAATATGGATGAGGTGAAGGTTGTCTGCAGAAAGATTGGTGTGGCGTTCTTTTCACTCTATCTACCCGTGTAGTGAAGCGGCGTGATAGTTAGTTAGTTTACTTTTATATACTTATATATTATTCTATTATGTAGAGTATGATTCAACAAATTAAAAAAAAACATCTTATTATAATTTCATCAATTTTATGCAGTGTCTTATGCACCATCGGGTAGAAACAAGAGTCATTAGTAGTTGATAAGAAGAAACAGTAGAAGCCTGGATGATGTTCATATCTGTAAAATACATTTTTTTAAATAACTTTTTGCCTGATCTTTTAAGCAATGTATGATGTACGTGTTGAAGAATCTCAGTAAATGTGTTTATATGGTATTTTTGGTAAATACAGCTCGGCTGTCCAAATTCAAAACACAGTTAGGGACATTTTTTTTGTAGTAGTTTTTTTTGCATTTTTGGACTAAGTAGAGTCTACTTAGTCTATAAATGCAAAAAAAACCTACTACAAAAAAATGTCTCTTACTGTGTTTTAAATTTGGACAGCCGAGCTGTTTTGTTACAAATGTTTTGAAATTGGTTCGCATTATTCTTATAATATTATGATCGGTAATAATGCAATCAAAATGTTATTCATTTTTATTTATTTATTATTTTTTCAGAATATTGTCCCAGTTGTTGTGTACATTTGTAAAGCGCAAATGTACATTTGAGCTGTTTTGAAAATAAATCATTTTTTAGTGAGAATTAACAAATATCCACTTAAGGCCCAGTATTCGTTAAGTCGTAACTTAATTTTTTCTAAATCCAGGAACATTTTACGTAATTAATTTTTTTCTTAAAACACCGTTTTTGCATTGAGAAAATAAGCTGTTCTTCGAAAAAATTATATGGTTTTGAAAGACAAGAAGGAAAAGAAAAAAACATATATAAAAAAAATCTATATATATTCTAAAAAACAAACTAAATATCCAATGTATGGCGTGAAAAGACGTGTTACCTATCCGGCGGGTGGGCGTTGATTGAATTCTGTATTTCGTTGTATCTCTTAATGATCTCTAAGCCTTGTACATAATACGTAAGGTAAATCATAAATGCAAATCCCATCTAAAAAAAGCGTCATCATTTTCAAAATGTCAGACTCAATTTCAATATCTAAAATAAAGAATTTAATTTTTCAAAAATTCAACACTCTTAACGTTCAACATCGTTCACTTTGTGTAATACCACTTTAAAAAATACTATTTCGTGTATCATTCATAATCATTCCATCAGGTCAAATGTTTAAATAAAATTACAACATTTTGAGTGTGTCCAAATACTTGTTCACAAAATCTGGATTATCTCCAATTACAGGAGTTATTTTCATATTATTTTTGACATCTCATCAATAGATGTCTCTAGTGAAGTTCTAGTAATTAAAGAACAAGGTTTCTAAATTGGTTCAAATATATAGAACTCTCAAGAATTTGAGTATTATGGTTGTCAATATTGGGTAGAATTGGTGAATGTTACACGTGTGTAAAGTGATCACTTAAACCAGCCTATGACGGTCGTCAGCCCCGTAAATGCCCAGACTTCCATATTCTTCTTCATCTTTGATGAGATGTCAAAAATAATATTTAAATTAAGTATTGTTTTTTAAAGTTGTTTTACACAAAAGAAACGATGCATGATAAGGAGAGTGTTATATTACCATACCACAGAGTTATAATGCTTTGAATATACAAAATATTTCAAAAATAAGTTGAAATTCATGTTTTTTAGTGGCCATTCGAGTTTTGTTATTGAACAATGCCGACAAGTTTAGTTTGTAACTGACCTGCTATTCAGACATTCAATGTCACCGTAATAATATCATTACATTGCCATTGAATTGAATCTTCTCTACGAGAGCGGATGTTAATCGCTCAGAGAATAAACGGCTCATGTCAATAATGTTTTTAACAGCAAAAAATTTAACCAATGTTGTCCTTTAAATTGCCACTTAACCATTAATAAAGCTAAAACTAATTTCCATATTAGTACCAGTAACATTTACATATGCATAATCAAGAATTTCAATTTTTTTAAGTAGTCAGGTCAGGAGTCCGAATAATTGGCAGGTATGTATGTATGAGGAGATGCATGAATGTAGAAGAGTCGAAGATTGTTTGCAAAGGCAGATTGGTGAGGCGTTCTATCTCTCTGCCACAAGCTGCGCGGAAGCGGCGTATAAGTTTTTTTTTAAATTTTTTAAGTGAGTTATTAAATTATGTCACTATCCATAATTAACAACGGTAATAATACCTAAGTAATACCTAATAAAAACATACATAGAAACTCAATAAATAAAACACAGAAATACAATCTTTATCACGTTTGGTGAACACACACCACGTTTCGTTAAAGGAACTTTGAATATTACGCGAAAAAACTGTACTGTCTGCTTTTTCTGTCCATAAAGTCATTTAATAACGAATCTATATATGAAATAGCTGTTTATTATTGGATATCAGAGATGAGTAGATTTAAAAAAGATCGTATTATTCAGTCTTGTCATCTATAATTAATGCATGACTCATGAAAAATTACTAATCGAATAATAAAAAAATGTGCCCTTGACACAGGAAAACCCAGTGAGGATACATTATTATAGATTTGAAATTATGAATATGAAAATGAATGAAAATGAAAAATAAAATACTGTATACTTACATAAAAGTGATTGCTTAATAAATTAGTATTTATGCTAACAGACTTTATTCTGGTAATAGGCATCAAACCACTTTTGATGAGATGTCAAAAATAATATGAAAATAACTCCTGTAATTGGAGATAATCCAGATTTTGTGAACAAGTATTTGGACACACTCAAAATGTTGTAAATAAATTGTCTGGTTAAATTATAAGCTTAAATAATAAAAATGAAAATGGTATTTTCTGGCGTTTCTCATGTGTGTGATTGTAATCCAGGATTCGGACTTCACATACTAATATAAGAGTTACTGCTTAATAAAAAGCTTCTTTACATCTCACCAATAGATGTCTCTAGTGAAGTTCTTTTGATTCAAGAACAAGGTTTCTAAATTGGTTCATATATATATAGAACTTCCAAGAATTTGAGTAGTGTGGTTGTCAATAATGGGTAGAATTGGTGAATGTTACACGTGTGTAAAGTGTTCACTTAAACCAGCCTATGACGGTCGTCAGCCCCGTAAAATGCCCAGACTTCCATGTTCTTCTTCTTCTTCATCTTTGATGAGATGCTAAAAAATAATATGACTTTATTCTGGTAATAGGCATCAAACCACAATTACAGTAAATGGTTATTTTGAATAAAAAATTATTGTAATATCCATAATTATAAATTAATGTTCTGTAATCAATATTTGAAGCACCAACTTCATTATTTGTCGTTTTAAAATATAATTAATGTTCATTAATACTTTTTAAAATTTGTGCATTTACTCTTAAATGATAGAACTACTTTTCTTTGACTGCATTTACGTTCATTTTAGAAGCAATCCTTGACATAATTTTAAAAAAATGTTACTCATTGCCACCGTTCACGGTTAATTTATCTTTAATTTAATTTTATTTACTATTATTAAAGATTAAATATAAACATTTAATACATTGAAAAAGATTGTAAACATTTTACAAGGTGCAATATTTTGAGCGAGGCAAAATGAACAAAAATTTTGGCAATCTTAATATTGCGAACAAAATAACTGGTTTTCCTGGCGTCTGAAATAATTCAGAGAAGAATCTTACATACTTGTATGTGAGATCAGTGAAGGGTTTTGGCTAACTGCACTTACCGATTTTAACCAAAGTTTTAAATTTCATTTGTATTTTTTTTCGGAGAATATATCTGATGTTTTCAGTTGAAATTTTAGTGTGATTGTAAATAATGGGTAAAATTATGAATTTAATACAATGTACGTAATAATTTATGAGGTAAAACAAATTAATCAGGCGAATGTAATTGGGAAAAGGAGCAAAAGGAAGACCGAGAAAAACGTGGCACGATCAGGTATGCCAAATACTTGAAAGTGGTCAGGTAAGGAGTTGTAATAATCGGCGGGTATGTACGAGGAGATGCATGAAAGTGCAAGACGCGAAGAATGTTTGCAAAGACAGAGTGGTGTGGCGTTCTATTCTCTCTGCCTACCCCTGCGGTTAAGCGGCGTGATGGTTAGTTAGTTACATAATAAATAGAATCAGCGAATGACAACCCTGTAAATACTTACATTTTCATGATCTCAATATTTTTCATTATTTATTGATGTAATAAATAGTGCCCTATGCGCCATTGAATACGGATAAGGGATAACATACTTACTTCTACTCCTCAATGACATCTTACGGATATCAATATATATGATAAGTTTATCTTTTTGGACTAAGTAGATTCTACTTAGTCCAAAAATGCAAAAAAACACGTACTACAAAAAATGTCCTTTACTGTGTCTTAAGTTTGGATAGCCGAGTAGGCACATGTATATTTTTAAAAAATAATGGAATATGGCTGTTTAAAAATGGGCAGAATGGTGAACGTTACAAAAGTGTACAAAGTGACTACTTAAGCCAGCCAAATATCCGGTCGTAATCCCTAGATTGCTTAGAATTTCATCTTCTTTCTTATTAAACCGATAGGTACTTATCTCACTTATCTCAGTTAAGACACCTTCAATACATATGTGATATTTCGATACTGCCATTTTAATACATATATACATACAACTTATGTTAACATATCAATAAAATATCGATCGTTAGAAGCCATTAATAAATGTGTCTTAATTAAGTCAAGTATTTTTAATTTTTGCCGTTTTTTAAATTTGATCATATTTTTCTTCAGAACACGTAAACGTGGGCCATTTTTCTTGTTTAAATTTACAGATCGAGGCAACACGCTATCAATACCAAGTCAAGCTTTTTTTTCTGAATTTGGAGAATTTATTACTAAGCCTGCTATATGTGGGTTAAATATTAAATAAAAAATTAGTGGGTAAAAATTAAATATGGAAATGAAATTTATAAAAATTCAATAGAATACCTAGACCATTTGAAAATAAATATGAACTCACGGATGAATCTCGTAGCCTTGGAAAACACTGATACATGATTTGCCTTCCAACGCTTAGAAAATTATTGTCATTATGTCGTATGGTTGTTTTGCCGGAAATATGTACTTATTTATGAAGATATGTAATTATTAAGAAACATCTTTATTGTCGTATGACATTATCGTACAAAGATCTATTATAGAAAACGAAAAGGAATGTTTGTTAAGAAATATGTATGGGCATTAGTTGCAATATTAAAATTCTTCAGGAAGCATCCGTTACCAAAAATCCATCAACAATTTTGTAAAACAGGACACGTAATATATTATGAACATTTTAACATCTCAACAAAAATGCAAAATATGGAGGTCTAGATATTTATAGGGCTTATGCTCTGTCATAGGCTGGTCAGGTAATCACTTTATACACGCGTAACATTCAACCTGTGATTGACAACCACACTACTAAAAATTTACTCCTTTCAACGACGTCATACATCAAAAAACTTGATTTTTGAGGAGATCGTTTTAAAAGTATAAGAATGTAATAAAATGTATACAAAATAAATATCAAGCCACTTATTGAACTTTTTACTGTGCAACAGATCTTTTTAGGTAAAACCTGAATGTTTTTTCTTCATTTGAAAAATATTTAGTATATTTAAAAAAAATAATTAAACAATACCTTTTCTTCAAAATGCGAAAACAACACTTTTTGCCCTGTAGCGGGTAAATATTAAGTTTAAAATATGCCGCTTTTGCTAGGATATAGTACATTTTCTGGGCATTCCGAAAACATGCACAACTGAAAATTGTCAATTTTTGAGATATGACGTTGTTGAAAAAAGTGAGCGATATATCATTAATCTCATGATGTTTTATATGTAATTTTCCTGGAGACATCTATGGTTGGTTTGAGAAAGCTTTTAATAAGCAGAAACTCTTTTATTTAGATATATGCAAAATCTTAACAGGATTATTTTACATACTAGGAAACGCGTGAATGAAAGAACTTTTTTTTACTCAAGTTATAAAAAATATGTGTTTTCATTTACAATATAACACCTTATATAATAAAATAACAACAATTTTCTTTCCACATGAATTTTCTTTGACCACCAACCGGGGTTCGTCGTAACCAACATCATCAGACTGGTGATTTCGGTTACGACGAAACCAGGTTGCTGGTCAAATAAAATAAATGTGGAAAAAATCACATGGTTGTTATTTCATTATATAAAATGCAGTTCCACCAAGAAATGCCAGTACAAAACATAAATCTATTATTACACCTTCATTAGTATTCATTTTCTGGTAAGTCTAAGCAGTTTGGGGTTAAGACTCTAATCGAGTTTTGGTAAGTGGAGCCAACATTGGACCACAGACTGCCACTGGACCATTCCAACTCTCATTAACAAAAGATTAACAACGATACGCGCGGGATAATTGCATGTATAAATTTGCAAACATACCTTTTGCGTATAATCGGATTAAACATGCAAGTCACTTCATATGGAAGTATGCAAATTTGAAAACTGTAAACCCCATATTGAGTGGCAAGTACGGAATGAAATGGATTATATATAATACATATATCACTGACTGGATTACATCGGTTGACATATTCAAAATAGCTATTTGAATTGCAAACAATTTGCATCAATAAATATTGAATTATTTGCAAATATCTTGGATTTGTTATCTTGTAGTTTTCTTACTACACCTTCATCCTAATTACATAATTTTATAACGATCAAATATATATATATATATATATATATATATATATATATATATATATATATATATATATATATATATATATATATATATATATATATATATATATATATATATATATATATATATATATATATATATATATATATATATATATATATATATATATATATATATATATATATATATATATATATATATATATATATATATATATATATATATATCTATATATATATATAAATATATATATATATATATATATATATATATATATATATATATATATATATATATATATATATATATATATATATATATATATATAAACATGCGTTTATAAGTACAATGGGAAATTCGAATTACAGAGTGTTGTTGAAAATGAGAAAAAAAGGAAATTTTGGTTGGATAAAATGGTCCTCATTCATACATTTCTTTTATTTTGGCTTGAAAAAATCCTATATTTTCTTTTGAATCAACAAACCTAACTGGTGTTCAAGGACTAAATCACGAATTCACCTCAAAACCATCATTTCCTCAGAGCTCTGGACGACTTTTTCAGCCCAGTTGATGGCAATGTTGAAAGGTGGAAGTTTTGAAACTGGCATCAGCTGCTTGATAAGACCCGCGAACTTGTTCGGATTACATCGCGTTTCGGATTACAGAGCTTTCGGATTAGCGAGCTAACACTATGTACTTATAAGCCCTTGCAAATACTTCTCTTCAACTTTTTATTCCTCATTACTGAGGGCTGTGACCCTTGTGGAAACAATGACTCTTCTCCAGTTTTTTCTTGACTACGCTGTACGTAGCGCTCCAACCACCGAGGTGTCTGCTGCTGCTATACTAATACTTCTATTTTCTTCTTTATCTATGCAGAGATATCAAAGTTTATAAATCTATTATTCCAGATTGTTGCAGCATCTGCGCAGAATCTCACGCTCCTGGACCTTGGAATGGCCATCAGCTTCTCCACCATTTTGATTCCAGCTCTTCTTGGAGCTGAAGGACCCATGTCTTTCACCAAGGAGCAAGCGTCTTGGTTTGGTAGGTCTACACGTATGCTCTACTATTTGTTGGTGTAACTTTGTCTTTATTCAAAAGAGATTCTCATTATTTCAAATTTGAGCAATATAATAACGTATTTAAAATAGGATTTGATGTATGGAAATATAAATATATTTTTTTAAATTCCACTTTCAATGTGCTAAAAGTACTAAAGTTTTGTTTATCAATATGATTTAAGTTCTCAACTGATATTTTTTGTTGGAACTGCATTTTATAAAATAAAATATTAAAATAACAACGTATTTAAAAAAAAGGTTTGATGTGAACATAAATATTTAAAAATATCTTAATTTTTCTAATCATTTATTAATTTTATATTCAATGGGTTAATAAGTTAAAGTATTAAAGTTTTTCAACAGTAAATATGATTTAAATTTTGTACTACCATTCCTTGGGGGAACTGCATTTAGTATATTAAAAAATAACTATATATAATAGTTTTTAACACATAAACTTTATTTGACCGAAATGAAACGGTTACGACGAAACCCAGTCACTAGTCAAATAAAATTTATGTGGAAAAAACTATAAAAGTAGTTGTTATTTTATTGTATAAGTAAATATGCTTTGTTTATATTTACCCAGTAGATGTACTTAATATTATTGAAAAAAAATTATTACATTATCGGTTTACATAAAAAAGAATAAATCAAGACCGTTAATCATTCAATTTAAATCTACTTTTAATATTTTCTCCGCTCAAAAAAAAAATTGTATTGTTTCCAACCCTAGTGTAAGCATGACGTAAACAAAATGAATGTATATTTAAAATTTAGTTTTGTTTAATTAATACCACTTGATTTTAAAATCTATTATGACACATATTTCGATGTATTCCGCATCATTTTCACACACCGTATGAAATGATGCAGAATGCTTAGAAACACGTATCACAATGGATAAGAAACAGTAGTATTTACTAGGTAAAACTTAAATTAAAAATGGATAGATTTTACCACAAAGTGCATGCCTAATCAATAAAAATTAATGTAAGGGTATTAATTACAATCTTTATTGATTTGTATTTAATACAATATTTACGTTTTACATTTTGGTTTTATTGACCTCAATACAGGTTAAATTAACACGTAAAGGCAAAACCTAATTAATTTATTAGGAAATTTTAGTGAAACAATTTATATTTGTTTGAGTCATGGCTACAATTAAACTGATAATACTAAATTACTCTCTCTGAATCAAATAAACGTTTTAGATTTTTAGTTTATTTACGTATGTATTACGTATTTGAGTTTATTGAACTCAATGTAGGTTTAATCAACAAGCAAAGGCAACATCGGTATTTTTAAAGTCGCAGTTGTAGATTAATTAATTATTTATTCAAATCTCTATTCAAAAATAATAAATTGCAAGATGGATGATTTTGTCAAACCTATTATGTAATGTGACAAAGCCGCTTTTATGTTTATAAGCAACTAAAGACCGATCTAAGAATCGAACAAAAATCTCTTAAGAAAAGTTTGTTATTATATGTATACGTACATACATAACATAGGTACGTCATTATTTATTTTCAAACAATTATCGTTATGTGAATGGTAAAAACGATATTGAAACAATAGTTACATATCGTAAAAAATAGTCACGTTCTCTCATAATCAAGAAAATAAATTATTAGCTCATTATTTTAACAATATAGAATGACCCTTGAAAAATGTAACAAACTTTGAAATAGAACAAAATATCAATTGTTAGACATTTTTTATTTATTCATTTGGCGTTTAATTTGTAGAACCCCATTTTCATTTATGTATTCATTTTTAAATCAAACACAGATTTTTTGAGTCTACTAAGTTGTATTTTATTAACGAAAACACATAAAAAATTGTATTTTGACAATTGTTTCGCCTAGTTATGGCATTCGTTTAAAAATTCAATGGCACTAGTTATGACATTCGTTTGAAAATGCCATAACTAGGCGAAACAATTGACACAATATTATTTTTTATGTGTTTTTGTTAGTAAAATACAACTTAGTAGACCAAAAAAACGGTGTTTGATTTAAAAATTAGTACATAAATAAATTATATTTTTTCATAAGTTGCAAATACGTATAGGTACGTGTACGAATGTTGTTTACGGAAAAATCACGTATGTATGTTTTCTCTGCGAACAGACTTCTTTAATGAAAGGGTCATTATCACAACTACGTTCTGTATCAAGACCGATAATTCATGTTGCTGATAACGCTCACCTAACTGTAAACTAGAAGGTCTTTTACCGATTTTAATATACCGATATGTATATATATATATATATATATATATATATATATATGTATATATATATATATAAATATACATATGTAAATATATATATATATATATATATATATATATATATATATATATAAATATATATATATATATATATATATATATATATATATATATATATATATATATATATATATATATATATATATATATATATATATATATATATATATATATATATATATATATATATATATTTATATATATATTAGTCAAGGTCAATTTTAATTTTTATTATGCAATTTTGTACAAAAAATCCTTAATTCACCGTTCACTTTGTGTTATATTCTTTAAAGTGGTATTACACAAAGTGGTCGATGAATGATATGGAGAGTGTTATATTACCATACCACAAAGTTAACAATGCGAAATATAAGTTGTACTACCTTAAATCTCTGTGAGTGGTTATTTACTAACATTACAAATATTTTGGACTTGTACAATGTTTACTTTGGAACCCGATAGCAAGTAAATGTAACAAATATATTTTTTATAATTTTTTATTTTTTTAATTTCGCTGTAATAAAATGTGTTGTTCCTCCAAGGCAGCATCAACTTCATCCTCCAGCCTGTTGGCAGCGTTCTCTCTGGACCAATATGCGAGAAGCTGGGAAGAAAGCGGTCTCTTCTGGTGGCCAACCTGCCGCACATGGCCGCATGGATCATGATCTACTTCGCGCAAGATGTTACCACCCTCTTCTGCGCTAATGCTATCCTGGGACTGGGGACCGGTTTCATGGAGGCGCCGATTCTGACATACATCGGAGAAATAAGGTTCTAAATTTGCTTTAATAATTGAAATATCTAGTTGAAATATCGCTCACTCCTTTCAAGAACGTCATAAATAAAAAAACTTGATTTTTCAGGACAACGTTTTTAAAGTTTAAAAATATTATACAATGTTTTAAAAATAAATAACTAGCCACTAATTGAACTTTTTACTTTGCAACAGATTTTTTTAGGTAACACCTGAAGGTTTTTTCTCCATTTGAAAAATATATAGTAAATTTTAAAAAAATTATAAAAAATACCATTTATTCAAAATGCAAAAACAACGCTTTCTCCCCTGTAACAGGTAACTATTAAGTTAAAAATATGCCTCTTTTGCTGGGATATAGTACATTTTCTGGGTATTTCGAAAACATGCACAACTGACAATTGACGATTTTTTATTTTTGACGTTCTAGAAAGGAGTGAGCGATATGTATACCTGAGTCATGTTGCATCGTTGTTCTTATTGCTGAGGGTCGAGACCATTCTCTCCTTGTCTTTTAAACACTAATTGTTGTTTCTTGAAATTTTAATTGGTGATATGAAAACCATCTCATAGGAAGAATGCTGCAGTAATTTCCTCTTACTTTATGTTGGTAGCAGTGCAGTAGTTCATAGTTTTTGGGTGTCTTTGATATTGTGTTTTACGACACCTCAGGTGCCCAGTGTCCCGTACCCCTAAGTTCCGACGTGCGTAGTATTTATGGTCCACCTCTGTAGTGTAATGGTCAGCACGCTCGGCTACCGTTCTGGAGGTCCCGGGTTCGATTCCCAGGGGGGTCAAATAAATATAAATGATTTTTTCACTCTAATATTTTTTCAATATTACCCTGGACTGGTACCTGAAGTGGAGGGCTGATCACCTTTCCTTCGTGTGTTAACGATTAATATAACACTGTGTTTATATAATGCAGTGCCCTATGCACCATTGCAGTGCGTATAAGGGTTTAAAATTGAAGTATTTATTAAAAAAAATATTAGTTTCTACATTAATTATATAAAAATATTAGTTATACCCTGCCCCTCTTTAGTCAGTAGAAGTATGTATCATATTTACTTTTATTTTAGCATACTTTTTTTACACGGTATTGTTTGGAACGTATCTACCCATGCAATTGGTGAGTTCAGTGTTTTCCTTTCACTGACATACAAAATTCTTTAATCGCATTTGTGGATGACTACAAGTCATTAACGATTTGACTCTATGTAATCATTTTGCAAGCAGTTCCGACCGAAATGATTATAATTGATAATATCAACCTCTCAAGATGTCGAGTGTTGCGTAACAGCTTTTAAAATATTCACATACCGTATATGAATGAAATTCTTGCCGTTGGTACTTAGACAGTTGATTGACTGCATAGTTGATGGTTTTGAAATAGGTACCTAAGAAGGTAAGGTAAACTTTCAGTTACTGGTCTCTTAACTTTTTCGCGTATTGAATAAGAATTGATTAAGAATTCTGCCCATTTTAAAATTTAACATTTGCTTGGTAAATGTCGCTTATTGTTAACGCATTGTGACACGTGTTTCGATGTTCTCAACATAATTATTATACACCGTATATAATGATGTTGAGTGCACAGAAACACGTCCCATGGGTAATAAAATTGAATAATTACGATATTTTCCAAGTAAATATGTAGTAAATTTTATACGGATGGATATAGTATTACCACAAAATGACTGCTGAATTAATATGTCCTTTTCTCATATTTAAAATAAAGTTATGTGATTTCTGTTTGTTCAAATATTTATTTAAAAAAAAAATGCGATTTTTCGGTTGTAAACATGTTAAGAGGAACTCTTCTGAACCTTTTATATCATTTTCAACATTTCTGAAAAACTTACTAATTTTTTTTAATTTCACTTACACATTAATTGAAATATTTTTCATCACATAAAAACACGTGTAATATTCACAAATCTTCCCATGATTGACAACCACACTGCTCAAATTTCAGAATTTTTATTTATGCTTCGATTAAAAACGTATTTCATGTTTTACTTCTTTGACTACATCTCAGGTTTAAAAATGTTGTTTTTTAGCTGAAACCTTCATTGAGGTATAAATAAAAAACATTTTTAAAAATATGTCCTAAATGGAACAAACTCTAAAAATTGTTCAAAAATTGGTCACATTCATAATAATGTTATGTATTTAAAAAATTTAAAGCGAGTATTTTATGAAATCTACATTAATTGAATAACAAGTTTGTTGGCATCGTTAAAATATTTTAATACATAGTTAATTCACGATTAAATAAAATTCGCTGAAAAACATAAAAAATATAATTTATTTCTCCTTATTTACAAATAAAGACTGATTAATCTTTTGAAGGCAAAATATGATCGGTTTGGTATGTTAATAAGTCGATTTCATTCGACAAAATAGCATTTAAAATATTTTCCACTCCTTCTAATAAAAATGATTCTCTGAACAATTCATAATTATATTGACATCTCAACAAAGATGAAAAAAATATGGAATTATGCGAAGTAACATGGCTTACGACCTGTCATGGCTAGTAGTAAGTTATCAATTTATACAAGTGTAACATTCACCATTTTACCCATGATTTACAACCACACTACTTAAATATCGAAAGTTCTATTTATTCTTTGTTTGACATCTGATTTTTCGGTACTACCTGCATGAAATGTGTATAAGAGTCTTCGTGAATTATTTTACATACTAGGAGATGCCTGAAAATGAGATTTTTATTTTATTTAACTAATAATTTGACCAGTTTTTTTATTCTCAATCTTTTGAGTATGTGTAAATCTTTATTCATTTGTAAACAAAGAATTAGACACAAATTCATTTAAATACATTTTTTTATATTTTTTATTTGTTCGGGAATTGTACAGCTTTACATATAAAAAAAATGAAATAATAAATAAAAGTTACATTAGAATAATAAACATTTAATTACGTTAGCAAAAATAGTTACGTTAAAAAAAAGCCAATTAAACAATTCCATATTCATGTTATAATTATTATTAAAAAACATTCAGAGATTAAAAAAAGGTTATGGTATAATTTTTATTATTATTTATTTCATTAATATTTTTCTTTTCAGCCATTCTTCAGTGCGCGGTTTTATGACCGCTTACGCAGAAGTTTTCGCAGTTTTTGGTATATTTCTGGCCTATCTGCTGGGAACACTGATGCCGTGGAGAGAGGCAGCCATCACATGCTTAGTATTCCCTCTAGCCACCTTAGTAGTCGCCATTTCTGTAAGTATTAACAACTTATTAACACGTTCGAAATCTCGCGAAAGTCACGAGATGCTGACGATAAAACTATATTTAAAATATGAACTTTCTTTTGTACACTGTTTTCTTTGTGTCTAGTATTCGCGTGCGCCTCATATTTATACGCGCTTTAAGACAAGCGACTATAAACATGAGTCTACACTTACAAAATATACATTCATACATGAAATTCAATTATTTTTCTTTTATTTATTCATCACACAGACATTAATTATTATATCATGACTGTTAGGGTATACTTTCAACTAAGCAATGATATTTTTAAGCCATTTGACTCACTCATCAGCCATACGCGCCTAGCGCGTATTCCGCATCAAGGAAAGTGTCGTGGTTTTGTTCTTCTCTTTTAATAATTAGCGCTCCTATCCTTACTCTCCAAAGATCAATGATGCAATTACAAAACATATTTTAAAACTATGTATGATCCGCCTCCGAGGTGTAATGGTTAGTGTGTTTGGCTACCGTGCTGGATGTACCGGATTCGATTCCCACGGGGGGGTGAAAACAAATATTAGTGATTTTACACTATAATATTTATTTAATATTAATAATAATAATAAAACCCTTATCCGCACCTTAATGGTGCATAGGGCACTGCGTCATATAAGCGCAGTGTTATCTTGATCGTTTACACATGAAGGAAAGGTGATTAGCCCTTCGCTTCAGGAACCAGTCCAGGGTAATATTGAATAAATATTACAGTGAAAAAATCACTTATATTTATTTTACCCGCCTTGGGAATCGAACCCGGGACTTCCAGAACGGTAGCCGAGCGTGTTGACCATTACACTACGGAGTCGGACAATTTTTTATATTTTTTATTTAATATTGCAATTTCTAATAAAGCGATTTACCTCGTTATATTTATAGAAAAGTTGTGCTTTATCTGTCGTATTCGTGAATATTTTTCCTTCAATTTATTTAAGCTTTTAAATACGACACATATAAAAAGTATGATTCAACAAACTCGATTCAATTTGCAATTTAAATAAACCGAGTCCTTAATAACGCCTGAATTTATTGACTTTTGTGTATATAAATTAAAAGGTTTTATGTGAATATCAAAGAACATAGATCCATAGTTATATTTTTCTTGTATATGTAAATAAAAAACGCAGCCAAATATGTTTTATGCCTACTTTGACAACTGTAAAATTTATGTGAAAATCAAGGTTTTGTGAATTCAAAATAATTTAGTCTTCTTCAAGGACTCAAGAGTTAAATATGTACATATTTACTACTTGTAAAATTAAGCGGATATTTTTTTTTTGCATAAATCACTGATCTTATCAAAATCCAGCTCTCGTTTCTAGGTAATATATGCAAAAAAGGCGGAAAAGATAACCAAAAAAATAAAAATCATTCTAAAAAAGCACTTTGAGTAAACCAAAAGTAATTTTCTCGTATTTTTTAGAAGCCAACAAAATTGACACGGAAATGTGTATTAAATTAAGAAAAAAACTAATTTTTATCAAAATGTTTCAAACGAGTGATAGGAATGTTGTATTTATAAGTATATACCGTTATTTTTATTAAATTTTTAAAATTGATTTGACATTAACTATGTGGAATAATATGATGATTTAAATATAAAAATAAAGCACTTGTATAAGACCACTTTTGAGATCATTCGTATAAACACGACTAGTTTCGAGAACTGTAAATGTTCTCATCAACAGGTGATAAAACAGTTTGTGAATGTGGTCTTACACTAGTTTTTTTTTTATAAATTTAATTAAATTTCTTTGTTTTTTGGTCACTCCATTATTATTATTATTTTATTTAATTGGCATTTTTCTTACTACTATTCTCACTATGTATCATAAAATATATTTCACTCTTATATCCAAGTACCTGGAGCTCAAAACTAGTATATTTGCTTCCATATAATTAACGATCGAGTTAGCATCTCTTTGATCTGATGTGGTACCTTATACACCATGTAGGTATATTTTGGAACTAATGAAGATGAAAAAAATTGTATTTTATTTTGTTTGTTAAAAGCATTATTAACTTTATGGTATGGTAGGTAATATATCACTCTCCCTATCATTCGTCTTTCGCTTTGTGTAAGTTTTAAGTGGGATTATACGAAGTGAACAATGAGTTATACTTATATCCATTGGGATATAATTTTCATCTTGAGAAAATTTCAGTCAGAATAAAAGATTTGATATATGGAATTGGTTATAGTATGTTACTCGTACATCACAATCTTAAATGAAGTCATGCGCATTATATATTAAATTATCTTACATATTTTCAGATTCCTGAATCACCAGTATGGCTCCTGACAAAAGGAAGAAAGGACGATGCACTAAAAGCCCTCTGTTGGGTGAGAGGATGGACGCACACGTCAGAGGTCCAGAAGGAGTTCGAAGACCTTACAGTTTACCAGAAAATAAGTGCCCAATGCGCTCACTGCAGCAAGCCGTCCGAGCTGCCAACTTCTAGAGACTGTCCGCACAAGAACCTCAGCTGGCGGGAGAAAAGTAAATACAAAGTTATGGACTTGACCAGGAAAGAGATCATGAGACCGCTGGGCCTGGCTCTCTTGATGTTCTTCATACAGCAGACGACTGGTATCACAGCTATAAGGCCAAATATGGTTAATATTTACAACAGCTTTGGTATGGGAGTCAGCGGACATTTTGCAACGGTGGGTAAACTATATTTTATGTGTTTTTTAATTAAATTTCTATACCACCAAAGTTGATGATATCTAGTGGTCTTTTTTGTCATTGTTTTCATAACCTTATCATGGAAATTGTATGGGTCGAACGTTTATATGACATACAGCCATGTTATGGATTTGGTCGACTAATCTTGTTAGGATTCAACCTCCTGTCCTCCGTCCTTTTAAATACATGTGTTTAATTCCAGGTTGTCGCCTTCTTTAGATTTGTTTAGTATTTCCCAATTCCGATTTGAATTATTTCCATCAAAATAATTTCAATTTCATATTGTTCATTTATCACGAAATTATAGTATTTTTATATTTATAAAAGGATACTTATTTTGGCAGGATTGGAGTGTATATTGTTTTCAGGGATCACCGATGATTGTTTCTTTCCCCATTTCGTTTATAATTTCCCTTTTATTTCAAATGCCTGATCTTCTCTGATGTTTTATTCTTTACAAATCACAATAGTTTCAGCATAAAATAAAAATAACAAAAATGTTAATTTCAAAATGTCATTCAAATCATTTCGTCGGATCAATGACTGGTTGGTGGCTCTTGTATTCAGATAATCTAATGTCTATTGACAGTTCTCTAATTAACAATACAAACTGTGTTGTATAATAAATACTTGTATTTATATTTTCACCATTTTTTAAATTCTGATCCGCTTATTTTTTGAAGGTCGTTACTGGATTGATTGGCATTATTGGGACGATCGCCATGATGGTCTTCGTGAAGAAACTCGGTAAACGTTTTTTGAACCTGATGTCCCTCGTTGCATCGGTTATATGCACCTTCTTACTGGGAATGTACGCGTATACTGTCCTTCCCCATGACGTCAGCTCTTACTCTCCTGAGAAGATCACCCCAGGAACTAGCTCCTGGCTTCCTATCACCTTGTTCATTATCCTCAATCTGACTGTCAGCGCTGGGATTGGAATCATGCCGTGGATGATGCTGTCTGAAATCTTTCCACTGAGGTAAGATATGATGCTAAGATACGATTAATGACTTTAAAGTCTGTCTGCTGCACTAGTTGGGGTTATGAATGCGTTTATGTACCATCCACCGTCGAGTTGGAATTCGGATCTAAATAACTAACTGAACTAACTAGCTACTAAACCCTTTCACCGCCAACACTAGGTCACTTCTAGAAACTCGGTGATAGTTTTCCGAACATGTATTTATTTAGATTGGCAGTTACAGGAACATTGAAATCTATTCATTTTAATTTAATTTTCACTTAGTAAATACCTTTTTTTAAAAACCTATCATGACACGTGTTTCGATGCATCTCTTTCAAAATTAGATTTATCTTCACATATGGTATTCGGAAATGATGCAGAATGCATCCCTGTAAAATCGGAATATAGTTTTATTGACATATTTGCTACTTTACATATACAGTTATTTTAATTTTTAAAAATTTAATACGGTTACAAAAGTTATAAAGTTCATAAATAATTATTTTGCAAGAGTGGTCTATCACAAAGCCAGAACTTTTGTGTCAGATCCAGGAATGCGTTGGAAGCTTTCAAAATTACTTTTGAAGCCAATGTGAATAGCTTCAAACATATAACCGTAATCTAATTCTTTATTTATGAATCGGTTGATAATATTGTTCCAGGGGGAGAGGAGCAGCTTGCGGAGTGGCTGCTGCATTCTGCTACATCATGAACTCAATAGTCTCCAAGCTATACTTCGATGTGGAGACAGCTCTTGGTATATTCGGAGTCATGTGGCTCTTCTGCGGCTTCAGCATATTTGGCGTGATAACAATGTACTTCTTGATGCCAGAGACCGAAGGAAAACCTTTCGAGGAGATAGAGAGAGACTTCTCGGGAAAGAAGATACCAATTTTCGCTAACGATTGCATCAGTCAGAAAATTTTCAAGGACAGATGCGTTGACACAGCGGTGCACAAACATGACAGCACTAATAATAATAATATATCGATCATTGAAAAGGAAGCGGAAGGGTTAAAGAAAGCTGCATATACAGAAAACAGTAAACTGTAGAAATTCCACATTATTTAATTACGAGATTTTATTTATTAACCTATTGAAATTATTAAGCAATGGGGTCTTTTCAATAATCATTGATTGCGTTTTAAATGTATTGAATATGTAAAGCGAATTTCAACTTCAAGTTCTTCTTCAAACCCTCATCCGCACCCGATGGTGCATAGGGCACTGCATCATATAAACGCAGTGATATCTTGATCGTTGACACAAAAGTAAAGGCGATCAGCCCTCTGCTTCAGGTACCAGTCCAGGGAGTGATGAATAAATATTAGAGTGAAAAAATCCCTTTTGTTTATTTTCCACACTGGGAATCGAACCCAAGACCTCTATTCTAGAATTTTTACTACTCTAGTACTACTACTATGAATTTTTTCTGTTTTAAAAATGAGATAATTTTAAATTTCGCCATTGGTTAACTTTGTAGTGACGACACAAACGTGTTGCGAGTCATTCCGTTATTTTATTTCCTTCTGGGTCAAAGGTCAAAATTCTCTATAAAATGTCAATTACGAACGTGCGAAATTTTACGCTCATCCTTGCCTGATATTTTTTCACAAGCAGGATTATTTCAGTGTTTATCCATATTAATCAAAATCAAGTATACTTTCATTATTATTGTAAATATATATTTTATAGTATTTTATTTTAATTTAATGAAAATGACTTAAAAAACATATTATGATACAATGGAGGATGGAAAACTAAGAGATGATGTGAGGTATTTACATCTTTGGCAGAGGCCTCTGCAGGCGATCTTTTGCATCACTTTAACAGATACGTACTATGTATTGTATAAGTGTATTTAAATAAACACGATAAAACATGTCGTAGTCATAGAGGGGAAAGTGACCAAGTCCATTTTTTTTAACAAAAACGTGATCATTAACTATTTGATATTTTACTAGCTTAATATAGCCCTGAAAAAAAATCCCAAAGAATTTTAAACTTAAAAGTATAATATATATTGACATGTTAAAAATGACTAACTGCATTGATGTTTATTTTCTTGCCAAGCAAAAGTGACTTAAATGGCCCTCCTGAACATTCTCCTGTAAGACAACGATATTAAGAAAATTCATTTATCATTAAATGAAGAAAAAAACTTACATACAGACATCATTCCATTTTTCGCTAGGTTAAGAAATATATGAAAAAAATGTGAAAAGACCTTATTCTATGTATTTGTGTGTGTTTTTGTACCCATGTTTTGAATATGATCAAATATATCATGTAAAATAAAATAAAAACTAAAAAAGTACAACATATTTGTTGAAGGAGCATTGAAATATTGTTCCAGTATTTTTGGCCCGTATCAAAACCCGACATATCCATTTTTGTTAAAAAAAATAATTTAAAATAATCTTTGCAGTTTTGTAGATGTGAAGCATACGATAAGTCTATGAAATCCGAATGGTGAATATTATTTTGGATTTGGACTAATTTGAATGTATAGCTTGTTTACTATCCAAACGTATTAAGTACGGTCTGGTCAATTTTAAACTATGACACACATTTTTAACCAATAAGCTTTATGAATTGCGTTACGCAACTGGTATAATTAATTCGGTTGTTCCTATTCTTATATAACTATTTCGATAAAAACAACATTTTTAGTCAGAAAAAATCAACGGAATTTCTCAGTGTGTTCAAATCTTTTATTTACAAATGGTGGTTTAAACTTCTATTGTTATCTAAAAGCAGATGAAGTTTTTTTGAGATAGTAATTAATAGAGCTTATAACTTACATTAAAATCACCCAATGACAGGCCGTTAGTCCCGTAAATGCCAAGAAAATTACCCCCGTAATTACCAAGTCTTAGGTAAAAATATAAATTAACAAGAGTTAACAACTATAAAAGTGAAACAAAGATTGAAACCTTGAAAAGTTCTAACTAAAAATTCTTTAAAATAATTTGTAAAAAATTGGTTCTACCATATTTGTCTTAAAATAACAAAAAGTATAATAAAAAATGTCTATTTTTTTGGAGTAATTGTTTATATTTTTTTTTGTCTAAAATTTCATTATTTTTCTAAATTTCAGTATATATATTATTTTTCTAAATTTCAGTATAATATATCTAAGATTTCAGTATTTTTTCGCAAGTATTTCAGTACTAAATATATATTTTACTATGAAAATGAAAATGTCGTGTTTCGATACATACCGTCAAAAACTTACCAATCAAAACTTTAAATTAAATTTAAGTTACTAATAACACATTTTTGTTAAATATTATGTATTACTTTCTAAAATGTATTATTTCTATAAGTATTAACTCGCATTTTCTGTGATTTTTAAATTTTTTTCAAAGCAATCGACTAAATCCGAGCTACAACCAGAGCTCGTGTTGGCAAAATAAATAAACAAATAAGTATATGTAAGGATAAATTTAAATGCAAAACAAGAACTAGACAGATTTATGATTTTTTTAAATAAATTTTATTATAAACCCATAAAACATGAATTTTATTTTGTGTGTTAAATATTTTATATGTTTCAAATCATTAAAACTAAATGGCTCATGGATCGGCCAAAAGCAGGAAAGTAGTAAAGAAAAAGATATCAGACCATACCGGATTCATAATTAAATTAAAAAAAACCTTACCTCATTTATCCAGTACAGTGGTGTAGAGGGCTTTTCAAATATTGGATACAATATTTATACACACACACACACACATATATATATATATATATATATATATATATATATATATATATATATATATATATATATATATATATATATATATATATATATATATATATATATATATATATATATATATATATATATATATATATATATATATATATATATATATATATATATATATATATATATATATATATATATATATATATATATATATATATATAAATATATATATATTTATAAACATATTTATATATGTATACATATCTATATATATATATATATACACACATATATATATATATATATATATATATATATATATATATATATATATATATATATATATACATATTTTATGAGGTTTACGCTTCGGATGTCAGATCGAAGTAACATATTAATCAAAATTAACAACTATGTAGTATGTCCGCTTCTGTGGTGTAATGGTAAGCGTGTTTAGGTACCGTGCTGGAGGTCCCGGGTTAGAATCCAAGGGGAGGGGGGTGAAAATAAATATTAGTGATTTTACACTATAATGTTTATTTATTATTACCGTGGATTGGTTGCTGAAGCGCAGGAGTGATCACCTTGCTTCATAAAAGTAACTATCAAGATAACACTGCGTCAAAATGATGCAGTGCTCTATCCACCATTAAGTGCGGATAAGGGTTAGAAGAAGACTATGAAGTTAACGACTTTTCTTTTTACTTTAATTCTAGCCCAGAGAATATACGTTGATATGACACAAACAAATATGGTTGCGATGAATAATTCATAAATATCTGGGAAAATTCCGCGTATTTACATAATAATATTTTGTTTATGCACGTACAAAGATACAAGAATAAAATTATCCTAGATCCGAACCAACATTTCATTTTATTTTATCAAACAAATATTGATATACATATTGAGGTGCGTGGAAATGCCAACAGATGTCAGCTTAGTATGTAGATTGATATTTATAAGTATTACTTTACTGTGCATGCCAGGACGTTCGACTACCCAAACGTAACGTCTTAGATTCGATTCCTGATACTCCCATTAAAATGGTGAATCCATGGTAAATCCATCTAATAATGATGCTGAGCACCCATAATTATTATAATACGTAATAACGTGAATATTTATATTCAAAATTAACACTAAAACATCACACTTTCCGGTACCATTTCCCTTATCGTACCGTAGTTTATCATATTTTATATTTTGCGATAAACTCCATTTTATATATTCCATTTTAAAATAAAATTACACTTTAATTATAAAATGGAAAATCACAAAGTTAGTGCTTCAAATGTTAATGAAATAATATTACAGCTTATGTAACCCTTAGGGTCTATTAATCTATCTTTACTTTCGACATTCGTAAAAAGATTATATAAATATAAAAATGTTTTTTTTTAAATTATTTGTAACACGTTTTTAAAAATATTTTTTTTGGTTACTGTAATATTGTGTTATTTAAATATTGTATTTCAATCGCGAGTAAAAAGTTTACGGTATTTAAATACCCATGAAAATAATAAATTGCGATCCTTCATAAAAACAACTTTTAAAATGAAAATCATATTTTTTAATTGTAATACATTTCCATTTTTTTGTATAATGCAATTTTATATATTTTTTATTTATTTTATTTTTATACAAACAGGTGAATTATTTTATTCGCGAGTGAAGAATTTATGGTACATACCATAATTAACCATAGAAATACAATTTGCGTTCTTCTTAATGGCGGTCTCGTAGATATATGCAGTAACTTAAAAAATAATTGGATTTTCATAATTTTTTAAATTCCTTTTGTGCTTCGAATAAACGTAAATGTCAAATACAAAAAAACTATTTTTTGCTAAAATTTTGTTGTTGAATTAATAATTTGAAGTATTATTTCTTAAATGCACACAACTATTTAACCATCACGTCGCTTTTCCGCAAGGGTGGGCAGAGATAATGGAATGCTAAACCAATCTGTATTTACAAATAAGATTCGCCTCTTCCACGATCATCCTTGTACACATCCGCCAATTATTCCAACTCTTGACCTGACAACTTTTATTATAAATATACTAACAGTAATGTAAGTATTTTGCAAGTTATTAGTATTTTTATGTACCATAGAACGTGTATCCTTGAACATTGATGTGTTACTTGAGCCCAGTACAAAAAAATTAGATCGTGGTATCGATCGAAGTATCGTGACAATAAGTGTCACCTGTTAGTGTGACAATAAGGGAAACAATGAATCATTTCGATACGTTCATTGTAGACCAAATACAGATTTTTTTTGTACTGGGCTCAAGTATCACATCAAAGTTGAAGTAGCCCCGTTCTTAGTGTTCACGAACAATACCGTAAAGTTTATATTTTTGTGCAATATTTTGATAAAGGTACTTAAACTTATTAAATACCCTGTACAGTACAAGAAGGTAGGCGTTATTGAAATATCTGTCATAAACAAAAACAAGGGTTCGATAGAAAATGTATTCATCCTAATTTCGACATCCCAACAATAGTCAGATTGAGAAGATGGATTGGAATAATAATCTCTTTACATAAATACATGAAATCATTTGAATTTAATTAAGATTACAACCAAGCTGAAGTAAAATATTCATGTATATTGTTTGTATAAATGTACTAGTACGTGTGTAACAATGTTTTTGAAATATAATTTAATGCGAATTACAATAATTGATACACATTTCTCTAAACTAGTCGTGTTTACATTAATAAACTCTCAAATGTAGTCTTATATGATTTTATTTTTTATTTTTTTAATATATATATATATTTTTTTTTAAAAAATTGTTTTGCATTTCAAAACGTAATAAAAATAAAAGTACAAAAAAATATAAATGCAAAAAAAGATCCCACAAAGGCGTGGCGTGTGTGTGGGTACCTATACATTACATTTTAGGTCATAGCAAAGGGCACTGGCAAGAATACAATAGATAACATTAGAAGTAAAATTAGATGTAAAGTGTCAGTATAAACTACAAATACTTGTCTTTATCAGAAAACATATTGTATAAATAATAAATAAAAAAGATGAAAAATAAAAAAGTTAGCAAACGTGTACTACATGAGTGATAGTCTAAAAGGAAAAGAAATTTAAATCATCGTATTATCCCACAAAGTTAATACCAAATCAATGAATGATGTGACAAAGCATTAATTTTTATTTATTTGACATTATCGTGGTAGTAATATTTTTTTCTTCGTAACTTATTTTCAAACGGAAGCTATTTTTGTCCTATGTTTATTGTAACACAGCATGTTCTTTATTAAATATATTTTTTAACAAAAAAAAAAATATATATTTATCACCATACAACTAATCATTTTTATAACTTTTACTATCCACTTCCATAGAATAAACAACAGTCAGCGTGTTTGATTTCACGAGGGAAATAATATACTATAAGTAATTAGTAACATAGTAACGTTTTTTTAAATAAACATTTCCACTTGCAACAATTGGTTGTGACAATGGAATAAATTAGCCTTAAATAATTCGATATTTAAAACAATTTTTTTTATATACGTAACTACCATCATACATCTCACTATCAATCTTCAGTTATACAAGAGAAAAAAATGGAAAAATTTTACGACTTTGAACCGAAAAATAAATAACATACAAAGGGGTTAATTGAGAATTAGGAATGATTAAATGTAGAAAAAACAATCGTACATCGGATGCGGTATTCCTGCGGAGCAAGCTTGTCAGGATGACCAAGATAAATAAAGATGAATGGCCCGAGGGAGAAACCTTGTGAAGGTAGATTTTTCGTGACATCAGAGGCGTTAGCCAGGTGTAGATTGTACTATCAGTAACCCTATATGCACATTTTTTATTATTATTATTAATATAGTAAATGAAGGCCTTGTTGCCCTGTTTAGTAAGCCAATCATCAAAAAATGTCAAAATTCATAAATAAAATAAAATATGAGTTTTTTAACATCATCCTTTATTTTTTACTTATTTTTCTAAAAAAGTGTCAACCAAACATGTCAATAAATTCTTGTTATCATAAGGGCCATCGTAGAAAATTATTTTATTATTTTTTATTGTATCTAATATCAAGATTATTTTTATTTCCTATATCCGAAACGACCGGAAGAATTCGGTAAACATCTTTCCACGAAATCATCTCACCGATGGAATTCCACAATGTTATTGAGCGTCACAATCTTCGGATCCCTTTCTGCCCTTGAACCCTGAATGGAGGTCTGGAGAAATAAAATACGGCCTTGTTATGGAAATTCCACGACAGTTTTGCCTCCCCACCTTATCCCGAATAAGTAATCTAATTTTTTCGTCTAGTGTAAGGACCCCAAATCTATTATTTTGGCCTTTACGGTACCTAGACACATTTCTTTATTTTGCTTGTATTTTGAAGTTCGGAGTGCGTGATTAAAATTTAACTGTTTTTTTTAATGAAATGTATTGAATCGTCAGTAAGTTTCAATTCAAATAACATATTTTTATTTTGTAAATAATGTACGTACATCAGCTAAGTAACTGATACATAGAAAATGCCAATTAGATGATTTGCATATGTTTTATATGAGATTCCATTTCATTTCAATACGTTGATTTATATTGGACGAAACACACATATCAAAGTAAGCCTATACTTAATTATTTTTGTTACTAAAAAAATACTTTTTATTTAACAAATTATATGTATACACAAAATTAAAATTTAAACATGAACTTCATTTCTTTGTTTTTATTTTTATTTATTATTTATATTTGACAGATATACACTTAGCCAACCGATACGCCAAACGCAAGATACGCGTGTACTTATTTTTTTTTACTATTCATGAAACAAAAGTAAACACTATAAATAGTTATAAAATAAAATTACAATTCAAGGAAAAATTATTTAAACAAAAAAAATTAAAAAATATAGAGGGTAGGTAGGATGCAGAAAAGTAAAATTATGACGAGCAAAAAAAAGTTTGAATGAGTTTGAAAATAAATGTTTTTTTTAAGAGGCATGTATTATATGATTTAAAAGCAAAATAATATTAAGCGTTATTTAA